>NC_142873.1:2077500-2350000 GCF_051225735.1 Oryctolagus cuniculus | reverse complement strand
AGAATTTTTTCACATCCATTAAATTGATATTTTATTGTATGAATTCTCTGGTGTTTGTTGATGTTTAATTTCTTTAACATTTTTATTTATTTATTTGACAGGTAGAGTTACAGACAGAGAGACAGAGAGAAGTTCTTCCTTCTGTTGGTTCACTCCCCAAATGGCCACAATGGCCTGAGCTGTGCCGATCCAAAGCCAGGGGCCAGGTGCTTCTTCCTGGTCTCTCATGTGGGTGCAGGGGCCCAAGCAATTGTGCCATCTTTTCCTTCTTTCCCAGGCCACAGCAGAGAGCTGGATTGGAAGAGGAGCAGTTGGGACTAGAACTGGCACCCATATGGGATGCCAGCACTACAGGTAGAGGATTAACGTACTGCATCATGGCACCAGCCCTGATATTTACTTTCTAGCTATGGCTTTTTCACATCTACTGCACTTGAAGTACATCACCTTTTTAGAGTTGCATATTTACCCAAGCCTGAATTCCATAAAAATATACTTTGACATTCATTACACTCCTAAGAAACCCCTTATGTGAATTATCTGATGTATAATGATCAATTTCTGACAAATGGCTTTTTGTCACACTAATAATATTTCTGACCTTTCATCTTTTTTTAACGATTTACTTTATTTATTTGAAAGAGTTACAGAAAGAGGTATATATAGAGAGGGGTTTTCCATCTGCTGGTTCACTTTCCCAGATGGACGCAATGACCAGAGCTGCAGCAATCCAAAGCCAGGAGCTAGGAGCTTCTTCTGGGTCTCCTACATGGGTGCAGGGTCCCAAGCACTCGGGCCATCTTCTACAGCTTTCCCAGGCCATAGCAGAGAGCTGGATCAGAAAATGATCAGCCAGGACTAGAACCAGTGCCCACATGGTATGCTGGCACTTCATGCCAGGGCTTTAACCCAGTGTGCCACAGCACTGGTCCTGACCTTTCTTCCTTATGGGAGTCCTATTGTATGGGATGTAATTTCCAGCAAAAGGCTGTGTCACAATGGTTATGTTGATTTTGAAAAAAGTCCTTCACATTCATTATATTCTTAAGTTCTCTTCTTTGTTTGAACTACATGTGTTTTGAGGTATTACTTCTAACAAAAGGCTTTCCCACATTTATTACAAGATTTCCACCATGTAATAAATTCTCTGATGGTATATTGTGTGATTTTGGCATAGTTTTCCAACACTCATTCCATTCATAAATTTCTCCCCCATGTGAAATCTGATATTTTATGAGGTGTTACTTATGGATAAAGGCTTTTCCACATGCCTTATATCCAAAGTGTTTCCCTCATATGAATTAGATGATGTGCAATGAGGGCTGAATTATGGGAAAAAGCTTTCCAAGTCATTATGTTCAAAAGGTTTCTCTTCATGTGAATTTTCTGATGCATTATGAAATGTGACTTATTGCCAAGGGCTTTTCTACAATCATTGCATTCATGAAGTTTCTCCCTGGTGTGAATTCTCTGGTGTGATATGAGCTATGATTTATAACAAAAGGCTTTCACACACTCATTAGATTCATAGGGTTTCTGCCCTGTGTGAATTCTGTTTTGATATGAGGTATAATTTATAGAAAAAGGCTTTTCCACAGTCATTACATTCATGAAGTTTCAACACTGTGTGCATTCTCTGGTGCATTATGAGGTTTGACTTTTGTCCAAAGGCTTTTCCAATCATTACATTCATAAGGTTTCTCCCCTGTGTGGATCCTCTGATGCACGATGAGTGTTGACTTACAGCTAAATACTTTTCCACAGTTATTACAATCATGAGTTTTCTAAACTGTGTGAATTCTCTGGTGTGATATGAGGTTTCCCTTTTGTCCAAAGGCTTTTTGAAAGTCATAACATTCATGAGGTTTATGCCCTGTGTGAATTCGCTGGTGTATGATGAGGCCTAACTTATGGCCAAAGGCTTTTCCACAGTCATTACATTCATGAGGTTTCTCCCCTTTGTGAATTCGCTGGTGCATTACAAGGTTTGACTTTCATCCAAAGGCTTTTCCACAGTCATGACATTCATGAAGGTTCTGCCCCATGTGAATTCTCTGGTGTAATATGAGGTGTGACTTTTGTCCAAAGGCTTTTTCACAGTCATTACATTCATGAGGTTCCCCCCTGTGTGAATTCAATGATGTATGAGGAGGTCTGACTTGCCCAAAGGCTTTTCCACAGTCGTTACATTTATGAGGTTGCTCCCCTGTGTGAATTCGCTGGTGCTTGATGAGGTATGACTTTCATCCAAAAGCTTTTCCACAGTCATTGCATTTATGAAGTTTCTCCCCTGTGTGAATTCTCTGGTGTACGATGAGGTGTGACTTTCGCCAAAAGGCTTTCCCACAGTCATTACATTTATGAAGTTTTTCCCCTATGTGAGTTCTCTGGTGTGTTACAACGTTTGACTTTTGTGTAAAGGCTTTTCCACGGTCATTACATTCAGGAGGTTTCTCCCCTGTGTGAATTCTCTGGTGTAATATGAGGTTTGACTTTTGTCCAAAGGCTTTTCCACAGTCATTACATTTATGAGGTTTCTCCCTTGTGTGAATTCTCTCATGCATTATGAGGTTTGACTTTTGTCCAAAAGCTTTTCCAGAGTCATTACATTCATAAGGTGAATTAAAACTGAGTGATTTTCCACACGGTTTATATGTATAGAATTTTTCCCTTGTGTTTAGTCTCTGATTTATTGCAAGATGTGACTGGTGAATTACAGGTTCAACATACCTAATGTACTTATAATATTTCTTTCTTGTGTGAGTTTGTTGATGCATTATTGAGGCTAGAATTTTCATGGATAGCTCTTTCTATTTGAGTTGCTTTTCCAAAAATGACAGTTGATTTATTACAGTTTTCTTCCAGGTGAATCCTCTCAGATTTACAACACATCTTTCTTGTGAGGGCTTTTGCTTTTCCAGTGGGTCCAAATGGCTGCTTCATGATGTGAATATTGTCATGCTGACCAAGAAGTTCACAAAACTGGAGAGAATTTCCAGGTATCTTAGTGTTATCAAATTTCTCTCCAACCTGTAGTTGATCAGGCCCACTGGGGGGATACACAGTGTGACATTTATTGCATTCCTCAGGCTTCAATCCTGAATAGGTTCCCTTTTTAATAATCAGTTTTGGAATATGGCTTGAATTTAAACTAAGTGTTTTTCTTAATTCAACTATCTTGAGAGCTGATGTCTTGTTATTTTTCATAAAATCCTGATTCAGATCTTTGTCCTGACTTTCCTGGTTGATCCTAATCAGGTCATTTCTTTTTACACCCACTGAAATGAGAAAAAGCAATCATGTCACTGAATCCATGTAACTGTTTTTCCTGGCATACTCATGTAATGGGAATGAAGTTACTTGTTATCTAAGTGGCATAAGATTTTCACAAAATCAGTACGATGTACTTATTTATGACCATTATATGGTTTTTCTCCTTAATACATTAATGTATTAAATTATATAATGAGGTTTCCCAATGTTCTAACATGATCCTTTTTACTATGGGAATTTTTCAAGGATGGTAGAATGACTTTTGTGCTATGATGTATGGGATGCCTGCATCTCAAAACAGTGTCTGGCTACTCTGTTTCAGTACATCTCTCTGCCTATGTAAGCTGGGAGGAAGCAGATAATGTGTCATGTGCCTGGGAACCTGTGAGACACCATGGAAGACTAGATGAATTCTAGAGTTTCAGCTTCAGACTAGTTATACCTAATTGTTGCAGGTATCTAAGGAGTGACCTAATAGAGGACTTTTTTCTCTCTCTTTCTCCTCTCACTATCACTCTGCCTTTCATAAAGATGAAATAACTATAAAAGATTTTAAAGAATGGACAGATATTTAATAAAAATATTCAACTACTACCTAGCAACCATTTTTCCCTGTCCTTTTTCTCCAGTTTATTTTTATAAAAAATGTGTGTTTTGTGCTTCTCTGATATTTCAACCATAAACATGAAAAAGTTTTACTGATCATTTACTTGCAGGTGGAGCAGTGTGAAATGTGCCTGTACTTTAAGCAGGACAACATTTAAGGAGTAGGATTTAAATCTATGATTGTCTCATGTTCATTCTTCCTAGGTAAACATCATTTGTGAGATTTTTCAAATGAAAAACTACTTTGTCTCTACTCTATGACAGCTTACCCAAATTCCTAAGGACATCTGACACCTTCAGCTTCTCAGAAGTACAACAAGTAGAGGAAAGTCCCAATATACCATGCTAGCTAAACACTCCCAATCAGTTTGAAGAATTTGTTTCTGCAAACTGGGATGTGCTCATCTTCTTTAAAAGTGTTTTCTAGCTCATTCTGAAATCATCAGTGCTGGTTACCTCCTCTCAATTCTTTCTATAAACATTCCTGTGTGATAATTTGAATTTCTGGAAGCTTTTGATCAGTTGCCTCCTATTTTCACAGAAAGATTCATTTCCTATGCTTTCTTATCTTTTTGTTTTCTTGTTTTTCAATGATACAGAAAAGTAAGAGCAATCATACTTCAAGTTCCACCCTTAAAGAAATCTGAGCCATTCAACATAAACCATGAGGCTACTTGACCTTGGATCTCAAAATCTCATTACTTTTTTGGTGAGTCTAGGATCACTTATTTTCATGTTTTATATAAGTTCATGCTTAGTTCATGATTTCTTTTTTTAAAATATTTTATTTATTTGAAAGCAAGAATTATAGAGAGAGATAGAGAGAGAGAAATCTTCCATCTGCTGGTTCACTCCCTATATGGACATAACACCAATGCTGGGCCAAGATGAAGCCAGGAGCCAGGAGTTTCTTTCTTGTCTCCCACATGGGTACAGGGGGCCAAGGACTTTGGGCCAACCTCTGATGTCACAGCACAGAAGCTTACTCATGACCATCTCTTTTTTTTTTTAAAGATTTATTTATTTGAAAGTCAGAGTCACCCAGAGAGAGGAGACGCAAAGAGAGAGTAAGGTCTTCCATCCAATGGTTCACTCTCCATTTGGCCATGATGGCTGGAACTGCACTGATCAGAAGCCAGGAGCCAGGAGCTTCTTCTGGGTCTCCTTCAGGTGCAGGGGTCCAAGGACTTGAACTATCTTCTACTGCTTTCCCAGGCCATAGCAGAGAGCTGGATCAGAAGTGGAGCAACTGTGTCTTGAACCAGCGCCCTTATGGGATGCCGGCACTTCAGGCCAGGGTGTTAACCCACTGTGCCATAGTTTTGGCCCCATGTCCATCTTTTAGCATTTACTTATTTACTTACTTGAGAGTCAGGGAGATAGAATGGGAGACAGAGAGAGAATGAAACATGTTTGCCAGCTATAGGCTCACTCCTCAAATGTTTCCAACAAACTATAATTTTCTTATTTATTTGAGAGGCACAGAGGGGAAAAAAAAAGAAAGAGACTAAGAAAGAGAGAGTTCATATTTGTTGATTCAGTCATGAGCAAGTTGTGTGCCTGGGCAAAATCATGAGTGGGAACTCAATCTGAGCAATGAGTTAGAAATAAGTTTCTGGGGGCCGGCATTGTGGCATAGCAGGTATAGCCACCACCTGCAGTGCCAACATCACTTATGGGCACCAGTTCAAGTCCTAACTGCTCCACTTCTGATCCAGCACTCTGCTATGGCCTGGGAAAGCAGTATGTCCAAGTCCTTGAGTCCCTGTACCCATGTGGGAGACCTGGAAGAAGCTCCTGGCTCTTGGCTTTGAATTGGTGCAGCTCCAGCCATGACAGCCAATTGGAAAGTGGACCAGTGGATGGAAGACCTCTCTCTCTCTCTCTTTCTCTCTCTGCCTCTCCTTCTTCTCTCTCTCTGACTTTCAAATAAATAAATAAATATTTAAAAAAGAAAGAAATATTAATCTTAAAAAATAAATTTCTGTATGTTGCCTAATTAACATGCACTGAAAGAACTAATAAGTGCATGAAGGAAAAGGTATGAAAGTGTAGAGAACAAGTTAGAATTTGGGGAATGTATCAAACCTTGATAAAAGCCTTAGTTACATCAGAAAATGATTGGATTTTTTATCAAAGAATATCTTCACTAAGAAAAAAAGTTAGAAAGATATTGGTATCTCTAAATATTCTAGAATGCCTGTGTCTGATGCACAAAACCAGCTGTCATCAGGAGTAAGGCTAGAGAAAAATTCATGGAAAGAGCACCAGGCCACATCTGCACACTTTCTGCCTTGGCCTCAGACTGACCTGGAAGGCTCTGATTCAGGCATTCTTCCATCATCCATGGCTCTGCTCCTTGCTCCAACTTGAAGATCAAGTCAGGTTTGGTAATGCAGTGCCCTATTAATGGAAAAATATAAGACTTTGTGAAATCACTATCTTGGGTTATTTAAAGGACTACAGCTTGCTCCTGGAGCTATGCAACAAATGTTCCAATTTGAATCTTTCGCTGGATGATAGGTATTCAGATTATTCATGGACTCAAATTCTATACCTGCCCAATATTAAACATTATAATGTGTTCCCTCATTTGTCAAATAGCAAGAAAATGTTATCACTGGGCATGTGATGGTTGTTACTTACCCAAGGAGAAAAGGCTGCTGTAGGTCTCCAGCATCAGATCTCTGTACAGGATTTTCTGAGCATTGTTCATTTTCTGCCATTCCTCCCAGGTAAAGTACACAGCCAGGTCTTCAAATGCTATCATCACCTGTAACATTACACTTCCAGTCAACATATTAACTGTCATAAAATAAACACCGACAGTTGTGTATGGATATGAAGGAAAAAAGGAAGGATATGGTTTCACATTAGACTTGTTGAGTGTTTAGAAATCCACACAGAAGCATTCAACAGAGTCATGATCTACAAGCTGTGATAAATGCCCAAGCTGGAGGGAAACAGGAGGTTCAAATCACAAAGGCCACATCGGTCAAGAGGAATTGCACAGCAGGCTAAAAGAGGGGCAATATTGACTCTTGCATGGGCAATGTTAAGGAGAAGTATGTAGAAGCATTGAGGAAAAAAGGCAAGAAACCATCAGTGAAACTATGATGACAATGAACAGAAAATAATTTCCAGGAAAACACCATGCATATCATTTCCAATATGTCAGAGAAAAAATATATTAAAAGACAGGGCAGACATTTAGCTTAGTGTTTATGATGCCACCTCAAAGTGCCTATGTTGGATTTCCAATGCCAGCTTCAGTTTTTAGCTTCCAGATAATGCAGACCTGGGGAAGCAGTGGTGATGTCACCAATGATGGAGGCCTAGATTCCATTCCTCAATCCTGGCTTCAGTCCTGCCCCAACTCTGTTTGGTATGGTTATCTAGGAAGTGAATTAATGTGTCAAAGCTCTCTATCTCTCAGTCCATCAACTTCTTTCTCTATCAAGCTAATAAATATTTTTCAGTAAGAGAGAACATACAGGTAAGACAAAGAATACATACAAAGAATACATACAAAGAATACATACAAAGACAAAGAATAGCTTTTGCCCTTGTCTATGCTTATTCTACTGATAAACAATTGAAATAACATTATATATAATTAAAGTGAAAGCAATGGAATTACTTGCCCAAAACATTCAAATGATAAACATCTGAAATAACATTATACATAATTAAAGTGAAAGCAATGGAATTATTTGCCCAAAAAGAGAGCTTGGTAATGTCTGCAGTACAATCTGAATTTGTGACTCACTGAGAAAAATGCTTAGAGATTTGTTTAAGAACCTGCCATAGTCACCAGAATTGTGATGTAGCAGGTTAAGCCTCTACCATCACTGCTGGCATCCCATGTAAACAGAGGATTTAAGTCCTGACTGCTCCACTTCCAATCCAGCTTCCTGTTAATGTGGCTGAAAGAGCAGTGAAAGATGGCCTGAGTATTTGGACCCTTTCACCAATGTGGGAGACCTAGATGGAGTTCCAGGCTCCTGGCTTTGGCCTGGCCCAGTCCCAGCCATTGTGGGTATGTGGGGAATGAAACAGTAGATGAAAGATATCTCTTTCTGTCTCCCTGTCTCTCCCAATCTCTGTAACTCTGCCTCTCAAATAAATAAATCTTAAAAAATAAATGTGTCTCCAGTAGATTCTTTCCCACACATATTCCTTATCCTATTCCTGAATGTAATTCAGCTTCTCAAATGTATTAAGGACTCTATTACTCTAAAAATTCAAAAACAAACTTAACTGATTTGTGCTTTAGCACTAGGTAACTCTGGCCATTGTGGCAACTGGGTAGTGAACCAGCGGATGGAGACTCTCTCTCTCTTTCTCCCTCTGCCTCTCTGTAACTCTAACTTTCAAATAAAGAAACAAATCTAAAAAAATAATAAATAAACTAGCATTAAACTCCTAAAATGAATACTGACAAGCTGGAAAATAATTTAAAAAAAAAGTAGACTGGATAAAGAAATTATGGGACATGTACTCTATAGAATGCTATACAGCAGTAGAAAACAATGAAATCTGGTCATTTGCAACAAAATGGAGGAACCTGGAAAACATCATGCTGAGTGAAATAAGCCAATCCCAAAGGGCCAAATACCATATGTTCTCCCTGATCGGTGACGACTGACTGAACACCAAGAGGGAAACCTGTTCGAGTGACGTGGACACTATGGGAAATGGTGGCTTGATCAGCATAGCCCTGACTGTTAATGAACAACTTAATACATTATCCCTCTTAGTAGTTTTTTTATCTGTTCTACTTAATATGACTGGTTTAGATCTGTAATTGATGCACAGTTATTCTTAAGTGTTGAAAATTAACTGAAATGTGATCCCTGTTGAACATGGTGGTGGGAATGGGAGAGGGAAGAGATGTATAATTTGGGACATGCTCAGGCTGACTTGCCCCAAGTGGTGGAGTTGGAAGCATACCAGGGGATTCCAATTCAATCCCATTGAGGTGGCTTGTACCAATGCCATCTCACTGTTCCAGGTGATCAGTTTCAGTTCACAGTTGGTCATGGTGGAGGGACTGGGCGTCAAAGGGAGCACATAGACAAGTCTAGTACCTGCTAACGCTAACCGATGGAGTAAATAAAGGGGAGAGTGATCCAACATGGGAAGTGAGATACTCAGCAGACTCATAGAATGGCAGATGTCCTAAATAGCACTCTGGCCTCAGAATCAGCCCTAAAGGCATTCGGAGCTGGCTGAAAAGCTCATGAGAGTATTTCAGGCATGGAAAGCCAAGACACTCTGGCAAAAGATCTCTGTGAGTGAGATCCCAGTGGAAAGAACAGGTCATCAAAGAAGGAGGTACCTTTCTCTGAAGGGAGGAGAGAACCTCCACTTTGACTATGACCTTGTCTAAACAAGATAAGAGTCGGAGAACTCAGAGGGCTTCCATAGCCTTGGAAACTCATGACTGGAGCATAGGGAGATTACTGATGCCATAGACAGGAGTGTCAATTGGTAAAGTCAACAACAGGAGTCACTGTGCACTTACTCCTCATGTAGGATCTCTATCCTTAATGTGCTGTACATTGAGATTTAATGCTATAACGAGTACTCAAACAATATATTTCACTTTGTGTTTCTATGGGGGTGCAAACTGTTGAAATCCTTACTTAATGCATACTAAACTGATCCTCTGTAAAAAAAAAAAAAAAAAAAAAAGAAATTATCAATTCCCAACTTGACTCTCACTGGGATTAAACATGACAATAGGTCTGCTCTGATTTCATCATCATTTAAAAAAAATCATCTATTATTTTTCACTTTATGTTTCTGTGTGGGAGCAAACTGTTGAAATCCATACTTGATGTATACTAAGCTGATCTTCTGTATATTAAGATAATCAAAAATGAATCTTGATGTGAATGGAAGGGGAGAGGGAGTGGGAAAGGGGAGGGTTGTGGGTGGGAGGGACGGTAGGGGGGGGAAGCCATTGTAATCCATAAGTCGTACTTTGGAAATTTATATGCATTAAATAAAAGTTTAAAAAAAAAGTTACAGGTGATATATTAATTTTCTTTCCTCTTAGAAACATGTGGAGGACCCAGAATCATACCTGGAAGAGAAGGTGAATGGAAGGAGCTCAAAGAAAATTCCAGGGGCCAATGCTGTGGCATAATGGGTAAAGCTGCTGCCTGCAGTGCCAGCATTCCATATGGGTGCTGGTTCAAGTCCTGGCTGCACAACATACAATCTAGTTCTCTGCTATGTCCTGAGAAAGTGGTGGAACACGGTCCAAGTCCTTGGGCCACTGCACCTGCATGGGAGACCCAGAAGCTCTTGGGTTTTTGCTTTGGATTGGCTCAACTCTGGCCTTTGCAGTAATTTGAAAGGTGAGCCAGCAGATGGAAGACTTTCTCTCTCTCTGCAACTCTTTCAAGTAAATAAATGAAATCTTAAAAAAAAACCCTCTGATTTCCTTCTGCACTGAACAGCGGAAAAAAGAGAATATGATAGAATAAATAAAGAATAATGAATACATTAACCAAGAAAACATCAGCACCACTGTGGAGGAATAAACCTGTAAAAATGGAAATATATAGGAAAAGGCAACCACCTATATTAAGTGGCAGAGATTAAACAGAAGTTATCATTGGTTTAATGAAAGCATTATCTACAAATTTTGCAAAATAATAATGTAAAAGTAAAAAGAAAATTTAAGAGTGTTCAAATAAATTCGGTTATCAAAGAGGTAAGCATTATGTTGTTATTAAAGTTTATACTAATGAAAGTTATTTGTTTTGGATTTACTGTTTTTTATTAATGCAAATGTACCACACAGGATTCCATATTTGTAAGTACACTAGGACAATTTTTGTTTTCTTAGATATGAAATTCTATAGAAAGCTTGCAACTTACAGCTTCACATTTTTTTGGCCAAAAATGCATTGAAATGAATACACATAATGTATATATAATGCAGTGCACTTTACCAGTAATGATTCCAAGTAGCACCTTTCCCTGTATTCATCCCTTCACAAAACCCTGGATTGGGGCTGGCACTGTGGTTTAGTGGGTAAAGCTGCCACCTGCAGTGCTGGCATCCCATATGGGCACTGTTTCAATTCCCAGATGCTCCATTTCTGATCCAGCTCTCTGCTATGGCCTGGGAAAGCAGTAGAAGATGGCCCAAGTCCTTGGGCCCCTGCACCCATGTGAGAAACCCAGAAGAAGCTCCTGGCTCCTGGCTTTGGATTGGAGCAACTCTGGCCATTGCAGCCAACTGGGGAGTTAACCAGCGGATGGAAGACCCCTTTCTCTCTGCCTCTCCCTCTCTCTGTGTGTAACTCTTTCAAATAAATAAATAAATAAATAAATAAGCAAATCTTTAAAAAGACCCTGAATTTCACCATTTCACTTGATTTACCCCATGAGATACCGGTAAATGTGATAGAAATATACAATTTTTTAAAAAATTCATTTATTTGAAAAAATTACACAGAGAGAGAAGGAGAGGCAGAGAGAGGGAGATAGAGAAAGAGAGGTCTCCAAACTACAGATTCGTTCCCCAGATGGCTGCAATGGCTGGAGCTGTGCTGATCTGAAGCTAGGAGCCAGGAGCTTCTTCCAAGTCTCCCAGATGGGAGCAGGGGCCCAAGGACTTGGGCCACCTTCTACTGCTTTCTCAGGCCATAGCAAAGAGCTGGATCAGAAGTGGAGCAGCTGAGTCTTGAACTGGTGACCACATGGGATGCTGGCACTGCAGGTGGTGGCTTTACCTGCTATGCCACAGCACCAGCTCCAGAAAGACAATTTGTAAAGTATTTGCCTTCTCAGGTTTTCCTTTTTTGACAGTTATCTTATGAAAAATCATGGGCCCTTCCTCTGGAAGATATAGTATGTAGCCAAGATTCACTGCAAACCTCAGACACTTAAATGAAGCCTCAATCAGTTCCCCAAAGGACTAAACTCTCATTTCTGCTCCTGGACTGATCATAGGAACTGCCCAGCTGAGTGCAGCCCATTAGATGGGGTCAGAACTGCAAATCAAATGGCTATTTGTTAAGCCATTGTGTTTTCTGATTTGTCCTACATCAAGTGCTGATACATACCAGTAAGTAAAGTATGGCAGAAAGTTGAATTACATGCAAACTACAATTCAAAATTTCTTTTAGAAGTTTCCATAAAACAGGGCCAGCATTTTCACATAGCAAGCAAACCTGCTGTCTGCAATACAAGCACCCCATATGAGCACTAGCTCATGTTCTGGCTGTTCTGCTTTTGATTCAGCTTCCTGCAGATGGCCTGAGAAAAGCAATGGAAGATGATCCAAGTACTTGGGCAAATGCTACCAATGTGGGAGACCCAGATGAAGGTCTTGGTTCCTGGCCTCATTCTGTCCTGGCCCTGCTCAATGAGGCCATCTGTGATGTGAACAAGCGGAAGGAAGATCTTCCTGGGTCTCTCCTCTATATACAATCTTTTCAAATAAATTTTTAAAAAACTTAGGAAAAAGCTCCTATAAACACAATCTTTGCCTATCAATTAGACCTTAGGAAAGTTGCTGACACACACACACAAAAAATCCTGGGATTCATGCAAATAAATTAGCTGGAGGTCATAAGGTTGTTCTTCACATTTTGGCTTATATATGGTCATTGTGTTCTTTTGGTTTATATTTTAAGAAGCTTATCATCACATGAAATCTTATTTAATATAATTTACTATTTCAGAAAGCAGGATAAAGGTTCACAGTAATTTTCTGTAGCTGCATGTGTACTGTATATTGTTCAAGAAGAAATTACTGAAAGGGGGGAAATTTTATGACATGCTTTTTTTCTTTTTAAAGATTTATTTATTTATTTGAAACTCAAAGTTACACAGAGAGAGGAGAGGCAGAGAGAGAGAGAGAGAGAGAGAGAGAGGTCGGTCTTCCATCTGATGGTTCACTCCACAAATGTCTGCAACCACCGGAGCTGCACCAATCTGAAGCCAGGAGTCAGGAGCTTCTTCCGGATCTCCCACATGGGTGCAGGGACCCAAGGACTTGAGCCATCCTCTACTGCTTTCCCAGGCCATAGCAGAGAGATGATTCAGAAGTGGAGCAGCTGAGTCTTGACCTCATGCCCATATGGGATGCAGGCATTTCAGGCCAGGGTATTAACCTGCTGTGCCACAGCACCGGCCTCATAATATGCTTTTTGAAGTCACACACTCCATACATAGCATTAGGAGCAAAAGGGAAGACATGCTCAGGGAAGTTTTCTAAAGCAGTACTATTTGAACTGATGACAGTTTCTGAAACAGATCTGAAAAATAAATGATTTTTAATTAAGTGTGGCAAGATAGAGAACATTAGACAGAAGTTAGGGTGCCAGGTATTTACAAGTCATGTGACACTACTCAAACCACTTTTCTTCTGAAATACAATTTGTTTCATCTTTTTTTTTTCAGAGATCCTGGAAAAACTTTCTTGAGCTACCAGGAAGAAGTCAGGGGGAAGCAGCAGAGCCCAGGTACCAAGTATATGACAGACAAGGTTTCACAGACCTCCATTTCTAGAGATCCTGATAGTGGAATGAAGTAATGGGCATGTGGTAGGAAGCAATGCAGATAGTGACTCTCAGATATGAGAGGTTATCCCTCCACCCCAGGCTGCACCGTTAAGAGCACTGTCTTTCTAATCCATTCACAACTCTCTTTTGAATGCTTGTCCAGAAGTTCTAGTACCACCAAGTCTTGAAAATTAATGGATCAGGTAAGGTAATATCAAGTACATCTCATTCACTCTGGTCAGTATGATCCATAACTGCTTGGACCATGCAACTAGGATCTTTACATTTCAATGACTCTTGTCTCTGCTCTGAGCTTTAAGGTGTTGTCTCAGAGAGCATTAAGTTGTATTCTGTTAGAAAAGATTCCTATTTGTGGAGCTTCCTTCTTCAAATACCATAACAACCACTCACTTCCAAAGCAAATGGGACTGTCCCCCAGTACCCAAACTTCCATGTTCCCAGAAACTAGGTATTGTATAAGTTCTGTAATCTCAAATGAGTAGTACTGGGCAGGCTATACAGTGCAGGAAACCAGAAACTTCATTTGAAGAAAATACACCAGAAACCCCATAAATGCAATTGAAGCACAGTGTAAGTCAGCCTGCACACATCTCACAGTAAGGACATTTCACTAGTATTGCTGCTACACTCATCTTAGAGATGAGTAAACAGTGACAGAGGTGCAACCTACATTCAGCTCATGTACAATTCAGCTCAAATGGTCTGAATACCCATCTCCATCCCACAGCCATCTTGTATGAGACCAGTTGTCTACAGAAATTTTAGAACCCCTTTCTGTATACCTGGAAACCCACTGGTCTTCTGTCAGATACATCATCTTTTGACAAAAAAATCCTTGAAAAAGCAACATTATTCATCCCTTCTATGGCTTTGTATCTGAGGATCTACCACTGGTGTCCCTTCCTGAACCAGCCAAGGTCTATAGGGTGTACCTGAATGAGAGATTATAATGCCTCCAAGCTATAACTGCACGCATGCCACCAAGAGACAGGAATCTGTCCTGCTCTCTGAAGTTGCTTTTACCCCCACACTAACATTCACAGACATAGAAACCAATCACACAGTTCTTGAGCAATATGAGGACAGCCTCAGGCCCAGAAATTCTGTAAAGATGGTGGGAGTGATTGCAATGGCATATGCTGAGAAGGAAAACAAAGGAGATTTGCCATCATCTTTCCCTGTTGACATCATGGGAAGATGAAGTTACGTTCCCCATAGAACAGTGCACATGCCCATTAGGAAGCAATTTGCTGGAAAATCAACCTCTAAGGATACAGCAGGGATACATAAAAACTTGTCTAACCACATGAAGTGCTCACATAATATTCCAATTCCTCAATAATTCCTGGCTTGGCAAATACATTTGAAAGAAACCTACTATAAGTGGAGAAATTAAAATGTGGAAAGAATTTTTGGAAATTGTCATTAAATTCATTATTACTTTTTCAATTCTCATAATTAAATTGTGGTTCTAAAACCCTCAAATACTTCTACAGATACTTAGGAAAAAACCTCCAAGGGCTCTTTTTAACTTTAACTTTTAAAGAAGAAAATAATATCCCTGAATAAATCATTTTTAATCCTTTAAAATGATGTTTGATCTTACCTAGTAAAACAATGTATGGACCATCAATGGGTCATATTTCACAGTAAAATAGTAATAATTTGGTGGATTAATATGGCTTGAAAACAGGGTGAATGCCTTGCAAAATCTTTGTGAATATTTAAAACTGCACTATCTAGTAACTCTTTACCCAAAACATCCTGAAGTTCTTCTATCCATCACATCCACTTAAGTTGTGGTTTCTGCCACAAATTAGGCAAAGAGACAAATATTAGGGTGTCATGAGCTCCTGCTTTTACTCCTCCTCTTGTCTAAATGAGAATTGGCATGAAATTATAGTCAAACTCCTGAGGATTTGAGTGATGGTCTCATGGGTGATTGACTGTTGGCCCACAGCTATTCGTCATTTTTTCTATGTATAGTGTATGAATTGTGCTATTCAAATACCTATATCAGCACTTATCTGGTAATTGCCTTTCAGTGACTTCATTCTGCAAGTTGAAGGACCTCAGTCTTGAACTTCTATCTTACATAACTTCATCTCAGACCCAGAATAAAATTATTACTTACTTCCTAGCATCATACACTATAAGCAGAAAATGAAGTTGTAGGCATCAAAGAATAGTACTATGAAATAATGGATTCCCTTGTCCTTTCTAAGAATTATTGCTCCCTATAGTGGTAGCCACATACTTCTGACAGCAGGAGTTGCTGGTTTTAGAATAAAGGTTGAAAATTCTGTGGGGATTTCTGAGAAGAAAGTGGGAAAGCAGCATGCAACACTCAGTTGTTGTTGATTGATCTTTTACAACTCATTTTTCTCACTGGTTTTAAAAACACCTTTTTTTATTTCATAGGTAGAGTTATAGATGGTGAGAGAGAGAGAGACAGAAAGAAAGGTCTTCCTTCCATTGGTTCACTGCCCTAATGGCCGCTAATGCCAGTGCTGCACTGATCTGAAACCAAGAGCCAGGTGCCTTCTCCTGGTCTCCCATGCAGGTGCAGGGGCCCAAGCACTTGGGCCATCCTCCACTGCCTTCCTGGGCTACAGCAGAGAGCTGGACTGGAAGTGGGGCAACTGGGACTTGAATCTGGTGCCCATATGGGATTCCAGCACCATAGGTGGAGGATTAACCAAGTGAGTCATGGTGCTGACCCCTAAATACACCTTCTGATTAATGACCAGCATTTATAATTTCAAGCACTTAGAAATAGGAGCTCTAATACTTGATTTTACTGAATAAATAATGAAAAATATAGTCCTTAAGATATAAAGAGAGCATGATCACAAAGTGAAACTAATTCAGGATCCTATGAGGACTAAATTTGAGGTCAAGCTTGAGCTACTTATCACTAACAGAAATATCACTAATAGAAACAATCAGTGCTGGAGTCACAGGCAAGATGGTGGAATAGGAAGGGAGCACACTGATAGTCCGGGGAGAGACAGTTTAATAAAAGTGGAGATACTGCAGGTTCAAGGAAGAGTAGGGGAAGAAACAGCAGAGGAAACTCTTCCGGAATGAGTGATTCACAGTGGACCTGCGTGGAGAGCGTGGGAGCCCACAGTTTGGGACACCAGCGGCAGACTCAACACACCAGCACTGGAACGCGAGGTGAGCCGAACTGCAATAGACCAAGACACCGGCAGGCAAGCGGAAAGAGGAGACAAGAGGGAACGACCCCGGGGGGAAAAGTTCACCAGGCTAATTAGAAGAGAGAGAGAGAAAAAAAGTGATACGGACACGGGTTTCTCTCTCTCCGCTCACCTCTCAAAGGCGAGCAAGACAAAGAGCAGGCGCCATCTTGGACATACGTCATAAGCAGAGTGACCTCAGGTCTGCACCGGCCCTGAGCCTAGCAGAAAAACCTGACTCTGGGCAGGGTGAATTAACAGGAGATTAGAACCTAGTGAATTTGTGGTGCTACTGAACTGAGACTGTGAAAAAAGAGACGGTGGGGGAGAAAACTCACAGAATTCACGTGAGTACTCTCCAGAGACACTACAATTCCGTAACTTTGGCAACCCAGTGGGAGACTGAAGGAGAATTTGAGCCCACTCTGAGGGCTGAACAGATTCGGTGTGGTCCTTGGGAAAGAGCTTCTGATCTCTGGCTCCTGTGGGTATATCATTTGCCTGCTAACTACCTCCAACTTCGTTCAGCTGTGTGGAATTACTTCCCTTTTGAATCAAAAAAAGAGAGAGAGAGATCTACCACGCCTAACCTGGGAGTGTCACATTTGGCACACCAAACAGAGCTCTCAGGCCACACCCATCTCAAGCTTCTAAGGCTCCATCAAAAACAGACAGTCCACTTAATCTAGAGTCATAGTATAACAAGAAAAAGCACCACAGTGAAGAAACCAAATATCTCCAATATGCCAAATAACAAACGCAAAAACCAAGGTAATAGAAACAAGGAAGTCACCATGATGCCCCCAAATGAAAAAGACACCCCAATTCAAGATTATGAAGATGATGAGATAGAAGAAATGCAAGAAGCAGATCTCAAAAAAATTGATAAGAACATTAAGAAGTTCTCAAAAACAAATTCTTGAACTACAGAAATCCTTAATGGACAAGATAGAAAATCTCTCTCATGAAAATGAAATATTAAGGAGGAATCAAAATGAAATGAAACAACTAGTAGAACAGGAAACTGTGATAGTGATGAGAAATCATACTGAAGTGAAGAATTCAATAGATCAAATGAAAAACACATTAGAGAGCCTTACAAACAGAATGGGAGAAGCAGAAGAGAGAATATCGGACTTAGAAGAAAGAGAACAGGAAAGGATACAGTCAGACCAAAGAAAAGAAGAGGAAATTAGGAATCTAAAACATATTGTCAGGAATCTTCAGGATACTATACAAAAACCCAGCATTCGGGTTCTAGGAGTTCCTGAAGGCATGGAGAGGGAGAAAGGATTAAAAGGCCTTTTTAGTGAGATACTAGCAGAAAATTTCCCAGGTTTGGAGAAGGACAGAGAAATCCTAGTACAGGAAGCTCATAGAACCCCTAATAAACACGACCAAAAGAGATCCTCACCACGACACGTTGTAATTAAACTCACCACAGTGAAACATAAAGAAAAGATCCTAAAATGTGCAAGAGAGAAACGTCAGATTACTCTCAGAGGATCTCCTATCAGACTCACAGCTGACTTCTCATCAGAAGCCCTACAAGCTAGGAGGGAATGGCGAGATATAGCCCAGGTATTAAGAGAGAGAAACTGCCAGCCCAGAATATTATGTCCTGCAAAGCTATCATTTGTGAATGAAGGTGAAATAAAGACTTTTCATAGGAAACAGAAATTGAAAGAATTTGTCGCCACTCGTCCAGCCCTGCAAAAGATGCTTAAAGATGTGTTGCACACAGAAACACAGAAACACGGTCATCAATATGAAAGAAGGTAAAGGAAGGAAACCTCACAGCAAAAGATCACAGGGAATTCAAACCATATATTAGAACTTATCTTTGGCAAATGTCAGGGCAAAGTTACCACTTATCACTAGTCACATTGAACATTAATGGCCTGAACTGTCCAGTTAAAAGACACTGATTGGCTGACTGGCTTAAGGAACAAAACACATCTATTTGCTGCTTACAAGAAACACATCTTTCCAACAAATATGCACACAGACTGAAAGTGAAAGGCTGGAAAAAGATATACCATGCCAACAGAAATGAAAAAAGAGCAGGCGTAGCCATCTTAATATCAGACAACATAAACTTTACCACAAAAACTGTTAAGAAAGACAAAGAGGGACACTATATAATGATTAAGGGATCAATTCAACAGGAAGGTATAACAATTATCAATGTATATGCACCTAACTACAGGGCACCGGTTTATTTAAAAGATTTGTTAAGGGACTTAAAGGGAGACTTAGACCCCAATACAATAGTACTGGGGGACTTCAATACTCCACTCTCAGAAATAGACAGATCAAAAGGACAGAAGATCAACAAGGATACAGTAGATTTAAATGACACTATAGCCCCAATGGATCTAACAGATATCTACAGAACTTTCAATCCTACAGCTAAAGATTTTACATTCTTCTCAGCAGTGCATGGAACCTTCTCTAGGATTGACCACATACTAGGCCATAAAGCAAGTCTCAGCAAATTCAAAAGAATTAGAATCATACCATGCAGCTTCTCAGACCATAGGGGAAAGAAGTTGGAAATTAGCAACTCAGGAATCCCTAGAGCATACACAAACACATGGAGATTGAACAACATGCTCCTGAATGAACAATGGGTCATAGAAGAAATTAAACGAGAAATCAAAAATTTTCTGGAAGTAAATGAGGATAACAGCACTTCATACCAAAACTTATGGGACACAGCAAAAGCAGTGTTAAGAGGAAAATTTATATCAATAGAGGCATACATCAAGAAATTGGAAGGCACCAAATAGATGAGCTTTCAATTCACCTCAAGGATCTAGAAAATCTACAGCAAACCAGACCCAAATCTAGTAGGAGAAGATAAATAATTAAAATCAGAGAAGAAATCAACAGGATTGGATCCAAAAAAAAAAAAAAATACAAAAAATCAGCCAAGCGAAGAGCTGGTTTTTTGAAAAAATAAACAAAATTTACACCCCATTGGCCCAACTAACTAAAAAAAGAAGAGAAAAGACCCAAATCAATAAAATCAGAGATGAAAAAGGAAACGTAACAACAGACACCACAGAAATAAAAAGAATCATCAGATATTACTACAAGGACTTGTATGCCAGCAAACAGGGAAACCTATCAGAAATGGATAGATTCCTGGACACATGCAACCTACCTAAATTGAACCAGGAAGACATCGAAAACCTAAACAGACCCATAACTGAGACAGAAATTGAAACAGTAATAAAGGCCCTCCCAACAAAGAAAAGCCCAGGACCAGATGGATTCACTGCTGAATTCTGCCAGACATTTGAAGAGAACTGACTCCAATTCTTCTCAAACTATTCAGAACAATCGAAGAAGAGGGAGTCCTCCCAAATTCTTTCTATGAAGTCAGCATCACCTTAATTCCTAAGCCAGAAAAAGATGCAGCATTGAAAGAGAATGACAGACCAATATCCCTGATGAACATAGACACAAAAATCCTCAATAAAATTCTGGCCAATAGAAAGCAACAACACATCAGAAAGATCATCCACAGAGACCAAATGGGATTTATCCCAGATATGCAGGGATGGTTTAATGTGTGCAAAACAATCAATGTGATACACCACACTAACAGACTGCAGAAGAAAAACCATATGATTATCTCAATAGACACCGAGAAAGCATTTGATAAAATACAACACCCGTTCATGATGAAAACTCTAAGCAAACTGGGTTTGGAAGGAACATTCCTCAATACAATCAAAGCAATCTATGAAAAACCCACAGCCAACATCCTATTGAATGGGGAAAAGTTGGAATCATTTCCACTGAGATCTGGTACCAGACACGGATGCCCACAGTCACCACTGCTATTCAATATACTTCTGGAAGTTCTAGCCAGAGCTATTAGGCAAGAAAAAGAAATTAAAGGAATACAAATTTGGAAGGAAGAACTCAAACTATCCCTCTTTGCAGATGATATGATTCTTTATTTAGGGGACCCAAAGAACTCTACTAAGACACTATTGGAACTCATAGAAGAGTTTTGCAAAGTAGCAGGGTATAAAATCAATGCACAAAAATCAACAGCCTTTTTATACACAGGCAATGCCATGGCTGAGAAAGAACTGCTAAGATCAATCCCATTCACAATAGCTACAAAAACAATCAAATACCTTGGAATAAACTTAACCAAGGACGTTAAGGATCTCTAGGATGAAAATTACAAAACCTTAAAGAAAGAAATAGAAGAGGATACCAAAAAATGGAAAAATCTTCCATGCTCATGGATTGGAAGAATCAACATCATCAAAATGTCCATTCTCCCAAAAGCAATTTATAGATTCAATGCAATACCAATCAAGATACCGAAGACCTTCTTCTCAGGTCTGGAAAAAATGATGCTGAAATTCATATGGAGACACAGGAGACCTTGAATAGCTATAGCAATCTTATACAACAAAAACAAAGCTGGAGGCATCAAAATACCAGATTTCAGGACATACTATAGAGCAGTTGTAATCAAAACAGTGTGGTAATGATACAGAAACAGATGGATAGACCAATGGAACAGAATTGAAATGCCAGAAATCAACCCAAACATCTACAGCCAACTCATATTTGATCAAGGATCCAAAACCAATCCCTGGAGTAAGGACAGTCTATTCAATAAATGGTGCTGGGAAAATTGGATTTCCATGTGCAGAAGCATGAAGCAAGACCCCTACCTTTCACCTTACACAAAAATTCACTCAACATGGATTAAAGAATTAAATCTATGACCTGACACCATCAAATTATTAGAGAGCATTGGAAAAACCCTGCAAGATATAGGAACCTGCAATAACTTCTTGGAAAACACCCCAGAAGCACAGGCAGTCAAAGCCAAAATTAACATTTGGGATTGCATCAAATTGAGAAGTTTCTGTACTGCAAAAGAAACAGTCAGGAAAGTCAAGAGGCAACCAACAAAATGGGAAAATATATTTGCAAACTATGCAACTGATAATTGGTTGATAACCAGAATCTATAAAGAAATCAAGAAACTCCACAACATCAAAACAAACAACCCACTTAAGAGATGGGTCAAGGACCTCAAAGGACATTTTTAAAAAGAGGAAATCCAAATGGCCAACAGACACATGAAAAAATGTTCAAGATCACTAGCAATCAGGGAAATGCAAATCAAAACCACAATGAGGTTTCACCTCACCCCAGTCAGAATGGCTCACATTCAGAAATCTACCAACAACAGATGCTGGTAAGGATGTGGGGAAAAAGGGACACTAACCCACTGTTGGTGGGAATGCAAACTGGTCAAGCCACTATGGAAGTCAGTCTGGAGATTCCTCAGAAACCTGAATATAACCCTACCATTCAACCCAGCCATCCCACTCCTTGGAATTTACCCAAAGGAAATGAAATTGGCAAACAAAAAAGCTGTCTGCACATTAATGTTTATTGCAGCTCAATTCACAATAGCTAAGACCTGGACCCAACCCAAATGCCCATCAACAGTAGACTGGATGAAGAAATTATGGGACATGTACTCTATAGAATAGTATACAGCAGTCAAAACCAATGAAATCCGGTCATTTGCAACAAGATGGAGGAATTTGGAAAACATCATGCTGAGTGAATTAAGCCAGTTCCAAAGGGACAAATATCATATGTTCTCCCTGATTGGTGACAACTAACTGAGCACCAAAGGGGAAACTTGTTGAAGTGAAATGGACACTATGAGAAACAGTGACTTGATCAGCTCTTGTCCTGACGGTTGATGTACAATGTAATACTTTATCCATTTTAGTATTTTTTTTGTTCTAGTACCATTGGTTGAACTCTTAATTAACACACAATTATTCTTAGGTGTTTAAATTTTAACTGAAAAATGATCCCTGTTAGGAATTTGGAAAACATTATGCTGATTGAAATAAGCCAATCCCAAAGGGACAAATACCACTTGTTCTCCTTGATAGGTGACAACTGAGCACCAAAAAGGAAACCTGT
The DNA here is from genome assembly GCF_051225735.1 of Oryctolagus cuniculus. Taxonomy (NCBI): domain Eukaryota; kingdom Metazoa; phylum Chordata; class Mammalia; order Lagomorpha; family Leporidae; genus Oryctolagus; species Oryctolagus cuniculus. Next base: position 2,327,379 of record NC_142873.1, on the reverse strand, counting down.
TAAAGTGAAATGAACACTATGAGAAATGGTGACTTGATCAGCCCTCTCCCTGACTGTTGATGAGCAACTTAATATGTTATCCCTCTTAGTATTTTGTTTGTTTGTTCTACTTTATACTTTTGGTAGAATACTGTAATCAATACACAATTCTTCTTAAGTGCTGAAACTTAACTGAAAAGTGATCACTGTTAAATATAAGAGTGGGAATAAGAGAGGGAAGAGATGTGCAATTCGGGACATGCTCAAGCTGACTTACCTCAAACGGTAGAGTTAGAAACATACCAGGAGATTCCAATTCAATCCCATCGAGGTGGCATGTACCAATGCCATCTCACTAGTCCCAGTGATCAATTTCAGGTCACAATAGACTATACTGATAGGACTAAGAACCAAAGGGATCACATAAACAAGAATAGTGTCTGCAAATACTAGCTGATAGAATCAAAAAGGGAGAGAATGATCCAACATGGGAAGTGAGATACACAGCAGACTCATAGAATGGCAGATGTCCTAAACAGCACTCTGGCCTCAGAATCAGCCCTTAAGACATGCGGATCCAGCTGAAATGCCCATGAGAGTATTTCAGGCATGGAAAGCCAAGACACTCTAGGGGAAAAAAATCTAAATGAAAGATCTCCGCGAGTGAGATCCCAGTGGAAAGAACGGGTCATCAAAGAATGGGGTACCTTTCTCTGAAGGGAGGAGAGAACTTCCACTTTGACCATGGCCTTGTCTAAATATGATCAGAGTCAGTGAACTCAGGGGGCTTCCATAGCCTTGGCAACTCATGACAAGAGCCTAGGGTGATTACTGATGCCATAAACAAGAGTGTCAATTTGTTACGTCAACAACAGGAGTCACTGTACACTTACTCCTCATGTAGGATCTCTATCCTTAGTGTGCTGTACATTGAGACTTAATGCTATAACTAGTACTCAAACAGTATTTTTCACTTTATGTTTCTGTGTGTGAGCAAATTGTTGAAATCTTTACTTAATGTATGCTAAACTGATCTTCTGTATATAAAGAGAATTGAAAATGAATCTTGATGTGAATGGAAGGGGAGAGGGAGCAGGAAAGGGGAGGGTTGTGGGTGGGAGGGAAGTTATGGGGGGGGAAGCCATTGTAATCCATAAGCTGTACTTTGGAAATTTATATTCATTAAATAAAAGTTTAAAAAAAGAAAATAAAAAGAAACAATCAGTGTTGTCTGATCAAATTTTACTAGATGGGAATGGCATCCCTTATTTGTGCCAGTTTGTCTCCAAATCTCTCCATTCCTGATCCAGCTCCCTGGTATTGAACCTTGGAAAATAGCAGCAAAAGATGGGTCAAGTGTGTGGGCCTCTGCCCACACCACAGTGCCAGCCCTAATAAATCTTCTTAAAACCTAAAGAAGGAAAATGTAAAATGTATAAATTGTAGTTGTATATACATATAAATTTCTGAAAAGTAAATAATTTCATCCTTTTAGACATCTAAAATTTATTTGTAAATTATATAATTAAAAAAGATAAAAAGACATTGATTCTTATGTCTCATCAGCATAAGACATCAGCTTTCCAGGTTCTACATGCACTTATTCACAGAGTTTCATAGGTGTAATCAGTAACGTGGCTTAAATAACAGTCTCACCCAGGTTATCCCCCTAAATTTAAACAGGGTACTCAATACCATTTTATAAAAGTTCCAAAATATGTATCAGAAGAAAAAAATAATTTATTTGGTACATCTCATGTTAACTATAATATTACCTAAATTTCCAATAGGCAGATGTAATAAAAAAAATCCCACAGGTGGGAGAGATGGCCTAACACAGCAAGCAATTATGAAATAAAAATTTAAGCTACAACTTAACTAGGGAAAATAATCCACAGGTCCCAAACTAAAATAATTAAGATGACATAATGAAAGGAAACTCAATGTCTTCATGAATTAAAATTTATTACATTAGACTTAATTAACAAAAAGGTGATTATTCCAGCCCAATTTTACCTGTTGAATCTGAAAAAAAGTAAATGGCATCTCATGGTAGATTACTAAAATCTTAATGCTATATGCCATTGATTATATCCACCACACTTTATATCTAATATTAACATATCTGACACCTCTTAATAGATAAATGACCTGTCTTAACTATTACAAAAGTGGCAAATGTGTTCTGCTCAATGCTTTTCCAACAGTCTAGTTTGCCCCTCAGTCTAGTTTGCCTTCATTTTGAAGACATTTCTTCTAGGGTATACATGAGCATCTCATTGACTTTTCCATCAAACACAATTTTTGCAAAGAATTTATCTGTACCCACCTTTTATCAGGAGCACAAGAATACATCACATTGATGACTTCCTCCCTGAATGAGACTATTTGCCACACTTGTGAAGAACATACAATGCTAATACCTTTTAGTCCTTCCTGGGTTTTGATGCAATGCATGCCTCATTTAAAAAATTGTCATGGGCTGGCACCGTAGCTCACTAGGCTAATCCTCTGCCTGTGGCACTGGCACCCCAGGTTCTAGTCCCAGTCAGGGTGCCAGTTCTGTCCCAGTTGCTCCTCTTCCAATCCAGCTCTCTGCTGTGGCCTGGGAGGGCAGTGGAGGATGGCCCAAGTGCTTGGGCCCTGCACCCACATGGGAGACCAGGAGGAAGCACCTGACTCTTGGCTTTGGATTGGCATAGCACATCAGCCATAGTAGCCATTTGGGGGGATGAACCAACGGCAAAGAAGACCTTTCTATCTGTCTCTCTCTCTCACTAACTCTGCCTGCCTAAAAAAATTGTCATGGATGCTACAAATCAGCCCAGCTTAAATGGCCCCCCTTCCAATGAAAAGTGCTAAAATTCAGTCAAATTAAATTCTGTAGGCACTATCATTAGTGCTCTCAGTGACTTCTTCACTTGTGGAGCTCATATGCCTTCTAAATTCTTTGGATCATTTATGATATCCATTACTTCTCAAGGGCTGTGATGCAAGGAATAACCTCTCTTGAAACCTTGCTATGTGCCAGTAAAATTAAATTAGATGGCTATTAACTGTGCTATACTGGAAAAACAGTCACCTACACACCTCAAGCCTGTGATTCTCCAAATCTTGTTGTCTAGTAGGACTTTGGTCATGGATATAGAACAGTAAAATGTGAGAATGGCTACTATGGCCTCCTTAATATATGATGGACCCAAACTTGGCATATTCCATTTGGCAAAGGGGATGGCTTCCAATGTCTACTGTCTATGTCCAGATGCCAGAGGTCACTATTCTAACAATAAAAAAGAAAAACCATTTAAGTTCAGCTGGACACAATTCTGCTGACTGTTGATCTCATTTCTGTTAATCTGGATGCCTTCTCTGGTGACAATCCAGAGACCCAAAGTAGTCACAGCCATTATATGCTAACAAAAAATTAAACCAAGAGTTATGGATTAATATCTTTTATAACGCAATTCCTCAGAACCCATCTAGTCCAAACCTTGAGAGTTGGAAGCTGTTATACTTGGCCCACGCATAAATAGGATGTTAATTGTGCCAGATGGGCTCTATATCCTTGTACTCCAAGGAGGATGTCACAGATATTGATGCTCTGAACTTATCCAGCTCACTGCTAATGTGTCTGGGAAAGCAGCAAAGGCTTGCCCAGATGCTTGGGCCCCTGAACCCATGTGATATCTGGAAGAAGCTCCTATCTCATGAGATCAGCCTGGTCTAGCCTCAGTCATTGCAGCCATTTTGGAGGAGAGCAAACCAGAAGGAAGATCAGTCTCTCCCTTTCTCACTCTAACACTGCCTTTCAAATATATAAATAAATCTTTTAAAATGTAATCATTTCAATAGATTCCTCAGTGCTCAATCATGATGACTTTTGCCTCCTTAAGAACATTTTCATTTATTTTTTAAAGATTTGTTTATTTGAAAGGTAGAGAGGGGACTGGTGTTGTGCTGCAGTATGCCAAGCTGTCATCTGTTATACTGGCATCCCATATAGTCACCAGTTCAAGTCCCACTTGTTCCACTTCTGATTTAGCTTAATGTTAATGGTCTGATAAAGAGTGGAAGATGGCCCAAGTACTTGGGCTCCTGCCACCCCCATTGGTGACTCAAAAGAAGCTCCTTGTTTCAACAAGGCCCAACACTAGCCATTGGAGCCACCAGGGGAGTGAACCAGATGATGGAAGATCTCTCTATGTCTCTCTCTGTAACTGTGACTTTCAAATAAAGAAGTAAATAACTTTCAAAATTATTTTAAAAAGGGCAGAGAAATACACAGAAAGTGGGTGGGCACAGAGAAGCAGAGAGGTCTTCCATATGTTGGTTCACTCTCTAATTGTCTGCAACAGCTATGGCTAGACCAGGCTTTCAGGTACCCTAATAAGTAGTAGATCTTGCACTTAGGTAAAAGGAACTGAAGAATTTGAGCCACCGCCCCATGCTTCCCAGAGGTATTAAGCAGGAAACTGGTTTGGAAGTGGAACACTGAAAACTTAGATTAGCACTGCGATATAGAATGTGGGCATCACATGCAACAGCCAACAAATTAGAAAACCTAGGAGAAAGCAAGACACATGCTAGATAACAAAATTGAGTCATGAAGACATATAGAAAACCTAAACAAACCAAAACCAAGACAGAGATTGAATCCATAAAAAAAAAACCCTCTGAACAAAGAAAAGCCCAAGTCCAGATAGTTTCAATGATAAATTCTACTAGACTTTTAAAACAGAACCAACTCGAATTCTTCTTAAGCTATTCAAAACAATTGAAAGAGAAGAGTATTCCCAAACTCCTTCTATTTGGCCAGTGTCACCTTATTTTCTAAACCAGAAAATGATACAATAAAGAGAAATACAGAACAAGATCTCTGATAAGCACAGATGCAAAAATTCTCAACAAAATACTAGCTAATAAAACCCAACAATAGACCATAAAGATAATTTACCTGGACCAAGTGGAATGTACCCCTGGTATGCAAGGATGGTTCAGCATATGCAAATCAATAAATGTGATATGTGACACTAGCAAAATAAAGAATAAAAACCACATGATGATTTCAATAGATGAAGAGAAAGTATTTGATAAAAAACAAGCTTTCATTATAAAAACATTAAGCAAGTTGGGTATAGAAGGAACATTCCTTAACACATTCAAGGCAATATATGACAAATCTTCAACCAACATCCTATTGAATGGGAAATCTTGGAAGCAATTCCACTAAGATCTGAAAACAAAGTTTCTCTCCATCACTACTGCTGTTCAATACACTACTAACAGTTTTAGCCATGGCAATAATGCAAGAAAAAGAAATCAAAGGAAAACAATTTAGAAAGGAGAAAGTCCAATAATCTGTAGATGACATGATCCTATATATTGGGAAACCAAAAGACTCCACCAAGAGATTAGGGAAACTCATAAGAGAGTTTGGTAAAGTTGTAAGATATAAAATCAACACACAAAAATCAATAACCATTATATACACAAAAATGCCATGGCTAAAAAATAACTTATCAGGTCAGTGCCATTCACAATAACCATAAAAACTTTTATTACTTTGGAATAAATTTAGTCAAGGGTGTGAAAGATCTCTACAAGAAAAATCACAAAACATTAAAGAAATAGAAGAAACACACAAAAAAATCTTTCATGTTCATAAATTGGAAGAACTAATATCATCAAAATTCCCATACTACCAAAAGAAATTATTTTTAATTTTATTTTTACAATCATTTATCAATTTGAAAGGCAGTTATAGACAGGGAGAGACAGAAAGCGATGTCTTCTAAGTGCTGGTTAATTCTCCAAATGGCTGGTGCTGGACTGATCTGAACTCAGGAGCTAGAAGCTTCCTCCTCATCTCCCATGTGGATACAGGGGCTCAAGAACTTGAGTCATCTTCCACTGCTTTCCCAGGCAATGAGCAGAGAGCTGGATCAGAGGAGCAGCTGGGACCCAAACTGGCATCCATGAGATGCCAATACCACAGACAGAGGCTCAACCTACTATTCCACAGTGCAGCCCCCCCAAAAGCAATTTACAGATTCATTGTGATCTCAATCAAAATACCAACAACATTCTTCTGAGTTAGGAAAAAAATGATGTTAAAATTTGTATGAAATGCCAAGGCAATTTAATAAAAACAAAGCTGGAGGCATCACAATTCCAGAATTCAAGATCTTCTACAGGGCAGTTATAATCAAAATAGCTTGTTACTGGCATGCCAAAAGACATGTAGACCTATGAAACAGAATAGAATCCCCAAAAATTAATCCACACATCTATAACCAACTAGTTTGTGATAAATAAATTTAAAGCAATCTCTGGAGAAAGGACAATCTCTTCAAAAATAGTTCTGGGAAAATTTGTTCTTCACAATATAGTAGGAAACAAGATCCCCACATTGCAACTTATACAAAAATTAACTATAACTGGATCAATAATCTAAATCTATGTGATACCATCAAATTACTAGGGGAAAATATCAGGGAAACTCTGCAGGACATTGTCATAGGCAAAGACTTTTGGAAAAAGACCCCATGAAGCACAGACAATAAAAGGAAAAATAGTCAAAGTAGATTGTATAAAATTAAGAAGCTTCTGAACTGCAACAAAGGAAGCAACTGACAGAATGCAAGAAAATATTTGCAAACTATTAGTAAAAATCTCCAAAATCTCTACTGAGTTCAACAAATTCAACAACAAAATAAACAATTCAGTTCAAGAAATGGGCAATGGACATTTTTCCTGTTACACTAATGGGCAGTTTTAACAAGCATTTTTCCAAGGAAGAAATTCAAATGTCCAACAGACACATGATAAAATGCTCAGGATCACTAGCCATCAGGGAAATGCTAATAGAAACCATGGTGAGATTTCTCCTCACTCTAGTTAGTATGGCTAACATACAGAAACCAAAAATCATTTTGGGGCAGGCACTGTAGCTTAGTGGGTTAAGCCACTACCTGCAGTACTGGCATCCCATAGGAGTGCTGGTTTGAGTCCTGGCTGCTCCACTTTTGATCCAGCTTTCTGCTAATGAGCCTAAGAAAGCAGTGGATGATGGCTCATATGCTTGGATCCCTGTACCTATGTGGCAGACCTGGATGAAGTTCCTGGCTCCTGGCTTCAATCTAGGCCTGCCTTGGCCATTGTGGTCATTTGGGGAATGAACCAGCAGAGATCTCTCTCTCTCTCTCTCTCTCTGTAAACCTGCAATTCAAATAAATAAATAAATCTTTTTTAATCACAGAGTATTTTATTGAACAATTTTAAATATTGTATGAACAGACATCTACAATCGTTGAATTATTTTCACAACAGTCAGTCTGGTGTTAACTTTTTCTGTGAACGTAAGAACATGTACTTGAAAAAAGTATAGGCTTGAGGAAGTGGTGATATGCTAGAGTGGAGATGGCCTGGCTTGCTCCATTGCCCCCACTTTCCCCACAGTTTAAGAACATACAGCACCACCTTATGGTTCAGGAGCATGACAAGCAGGACTCTGTGGTGGCCTATTACTGAATAGTTGCTCAAGAATTGATCTGAGAGGTGGTTGTTGGCAGCCATTGTTTCATCATTATGTATTTCACCAAGGGGGTCATTTATACACCATGCAAACTAGAATGAAGATTGATAATAAAACTTCTGAGTGTTGTAAATTTTTATCAAAATTAATGGGTCAGTTAGAAGCTCTTAAGAAACAGTTGGGGGGAGGGGTGGTGCTGTGCTGCAGCAGATTAAAGCCCTGGCCTACAGTGCTGGCATCCCATATGTGCTCCAGTTCAAGTCCTAGCTGCTCCACTTCTGACCCAGCTCTCTGCTCTGGCCTGGGAAAGCAGCATAAAGATGGCCCAAGTCCTTGGGCCCCTGCACCCATGTGGAAGACCTGGAAGAATCTCCTGGCTCCTGGCTTCAGATCAGCATGGCTCTGGCCATTGCAGCCATTTGGGGAGTGAACTAGCAGATGGCAGAGGCTGACTCTCTCTCTGTTTCTCTGCCTTTCTGTAACTCTGCCTTTCAAATAAATAAATAAATCTTAACAACAACTGTTAGACTGGACTTGGATGGAACTCAATTATCCCAATGAGAGACTTCAATGATGCAGAAGCAAAGAGGTTTATTGTTCTAGCTCAAGCTAGGGTCCACTCCTCTAACTGTCACAGTGGCCTTCTGATGAGGACCCATCCAATTTCCTTTGCAGGGTTTATATAGGGTTTTCAGAGACATTCTATACATTATAGCACCATTCAGCAAATCATCTCATTCTGTGGGAAATTTAAAGAACAACTCTTAAAACTGATTAGTAAATCCAGTGTGGGAATGGACCTAGTAAACATGGTTGGATGGCTTTGGGGTTGATGTTTTTTAAAATGATTGGCTAAAGTATAGGGTCCAAGCCGCTAGGGTGTATGTTCCAAACTGCAGGGTTTTGGGATGTTATCACTCACCTTAACAGCCTGAAAAAATACCTGGAACTTTAGATATTTTCTTGCTATCTACTGATTGGCTGTTTCTAAGGAAGTTTATCACAAGGGGAGTTTATTTTTCTTCTCTCAGGAGCTTTGGGCTTAGGGTTCAGGGCCCAGTCATGCCTGAGTTATAAGATGGAGGCCTAGTCTGAAATAGCTTCGCTTTGATCCAGGCTCAGGTTCTTCACAACAACAAAAAGAAACAGTTGGGTGATAATGAAGCTATTACCCAAGGAGCAGTTGGTTTTGCCCATTTGGGGAATTATGATTTGAAAATGTTTATATATGCAGACAATGAACATTGTGCTGGAGATTTCACAAAAACATGATCAAGTTCTTCTATACTGCAAGTCTTTTAATAGATGTCATAACCGTGTTTGACATAACACTGATGAAAATGTGAAACACAGAAAGTATGCAAGGTGGAAGGCAACATATATACATAATTGCCTAAAGAATGAGGAGACTCCTCAAGCAGGCCCTATTGCAATTGAGGAAGATACTGATGGTGAAGAAAATGAAGATGCTGTAGTAGCATCTCTGCCCATTCAACACACCTCAGCCATCATCATCTTCAGCAGTTGACCCAGGCAGCATGCCATCAGACAGCTATAGTTGAATACAGATTCCTCTGGGTGCACATGCTCTAGCCTACACACCAGCAAAAGTGCCTCATAGCATGGGTGTAACAAAGAATACCATCCAACCTACTCTATAGACTATTCCAGCCATTGATTCTGCATGTTTCAGTACAGTTTCCCAAGGTGATACCCACCTCATCCCTGAGTACGTTGTGAGAGCTCAGAAATATTGCAAATACACTTCCAGTGCTTTGCAATATGAAGATGTAAGCACTGCCTTCAGAATATACAGAAAGACCTCAAGTTACCAATGACTAACAGAGAATGAAGCCTTTGTACAACAGATCCATCTATCTTTGGCATAAATAACTAACTCCATTACTGTCTTCAGCCTATCAAGAGTACAGTTTCAAGAAAGACTTCAGTTGAGTTGAATATGACAATAAAATCTGTGTGTATCAGATTCCTTTTGAAGCATTCATCAGTAGCCTCAACCAATTTTTATTGTCCATTTAATGGCTTCGATATTTTATGGGTACATAGGGCTGATGTTGGCAAGATCCTAAAAACACCCTTTGAACCCTGCTTCAGCAAATGAAAACACAGAAAATATATATTGGAAATAAGATTTATTAATTTACATACATGAAGAGAATTTTTTAAAAGCCATACTATTTGGACAAACAGATCATATTACTTTGCTGTAAAATTCCAAATCTAATAAAAGATTCCAGAATTGTCTAGATTAGAGATTACCTTTTTGTTTTCCTTAAGACTTATAAAAGAAATACAAATGTCCTAAAATGTTAGATTAACCTGAAACAATTATGTTCAAAACACAATTTTTATTCATTAGAGTTTAAAGTTGACAGAAGAAAAAGTCATTCAGTAAAGAGGTAGAAATGCTATCAGACTTAATATTAATAATGTTGGTTTCCCAAATGCTTTTTCTTATACATTGAAGCTTAAGGTGAATTGGTATTTGCTGCATCAGCAGTCTGACTGCATGTCTTAGGGAATGAATAATAGAGATATGTAGAAATGCCTGAAGAATTGGTGCTTTTAAGTTAAGATTCTTCTCAGCTGCTGAGGAGAACATTCCATTGAGTGTATAATTGTGAATGACTCAGAAGATTTATAAGACTTAAGATAGGCCGGCGCCACAGCTCACTAAGCTAATCCTCCACCTTGCGGCGCCGGCACACCGGGTTCTAGTCCCGGTCGGGGCGCCGGATTCTGTCCCGGTTGCCCCTCTTCCAGGCCAGCTCTCCACTGTGGCCAGGGAGTGCAGTGGAGGATGGCCCAAGTCCTTGGGCCCTGCACCTCATGGGAGACCAGGATAAGTACCTGACTCCTGCCATCGGATCAGCGTGGTGCACCGGCCACAGCACGCTGGCCACAGTGGCCATTGGAGGTTGAACCAATGGCAAAGGAAGACCTTTCTCTCTGTCTCTCTCTCTCACTGTCCATTCTGCCTGTCAAAAAATTTAAAAAAGACTTAAGATACTCAGTTGTTAAGTTTATGAATTTTGTGGGAAATTATGGAATTACTGTGTCACCTGAATTTGCTGTGTTAAAAAATAAAGATTCTTTTTAAATAAAGCTTAAAAAAAAGTATAGGCTTGTATAGAACAAGATGTATCTAAACTTCATAAAATGCTGTTATTTTAATATAAAACATACATAAGCATATGTTTTAAGCATAAATAATTGATTATAAAAGCTTGTGTTTCTACTCAAACACACTTGTGAAAAGAAATTACAATTTATCCACAAAATAATTTAGAATTTCCTAACAGTATCAAACTTAAATAATGAAGTAAAACATCCTAAAACATCTTTTATTTGTGTGAATTTAATTACGGTACCTTAAATTAGCATTTTCCATCCCAAAGGTTGTTAAAAGTTTTGAAAGGGGTGGAGCCAAGATGGCGGAATAGTGAGGGTGTGCACTGATAGTCCGAGAAAAGATTAATAAAAGTGGAGTTATGGTAGCCTCAGGAAAAGGATCAGGAAAAAATTGCAGAGGAAACTCTTCTGGATCTAGTGGATGTGACACGGAGGACCTACGGGGAGAGCAAGATCGCCCACTGCATGGAAGCTGAGCGACAGGAGCTGTGGGAGCCGCAGAGTCTGCACACCAGTGCTGGAAGGGGAGGTGAGACAAAAACCTCTTGGTAACCCAAGACATTGGTGGGGAAAGGCAGAAAGAGCCTGCAGAGAACGAGGCCTGAAACCCCACTGGGGAAAGTTCACCAGGCTGACTGGAGGAGAGAAAAAATTGAATAAATAAGGTGCCATTTTACGTATGTAAAGTGGGTACACACCATTTTGCGTATGTAAAGCGGGTAGCCCTCATTAGCCAAGCAGAAAAACCTGACTCTGGTGGGGAGAAATAACAGGAGATTAACACCTGATGAAAGCTAACCAACTGAGACTGTGAAAAATTAAGGGGGGGGCGAGAGAACTCACCAAGTACACAAACTCGGTAACTTGGGCAACCTGGTGAGAGACTGCAGAGAAAATTGAGACCACACTGAGGGCTGCATAAACTCTTTGTGTGGTCCCAGCGGTAAGCAGGCGAATACCCACAGGGGCCAGATTTCATACATCAACTAATCTCAATTCCACTCAGTTGTGTGGAATTACTTCCCAACTGAGTCAAAAGAGAGAGAGAGAGAGAGCCAGCGAGAGAACAATCTGGGTGAATCACCTTTGGCACACCCTTAACCCTGAAGAAGCAAAGAGAGCTCTCTGGCCACACCCATCACAACATCTAAGGATTCATCAAAAGCAGACAGTCCACTTAATCTAGAGTCACAGTATAATGATAAAAAAACACCACACCGAAGAAACCAAAGAATATCTCCAATATGCCAAACAACAAATGCAAAAACCGACGTAACAAGAACAAGGAAGACACTATGACGCCGCCAAATGAAATAGACACCCCAATTCAAGATTATGAAGATGATGAGATAGAAGAAATGCAAGATACGGATTTCAAAATATTATAAGAACATTAAGAAGTTCTCAAAAACAAATTCTTGAACTACAGAAATCTTTAATGGACAAGATAGAAAATCTGTCTCATGGAAATGAAATATTAAAGAGGAATCAAAATGAAATGAAACAACTAGTAGAACATAAAACTGTGATAGTGATGAGAAATCAAAATGAAATGAAGAGCTCAATAGATCAAATGACAAACACATTAGAGAGCCTTAAAAACAGAAGGGGTGAAGCAGAAGAGAGAATATCAGACTTAGAAGACAGAGCACAGGAAAATATACAGTCAAACCAAAGAAGAGGAAATCAAAAATATAAAAAATATTGTTGGGAATCTTCAGGATACTATCAAAAACCCCACATTCGGGTTCTAGGAGTTCCTGAAGGCATGGAGAGAGAGAAAGGATTAGAAGGCCTTTTTAGTGAGATACTAGCAGAGAACTTTCCGGGTCTGGAGAAGGACAGAGACATCCTAGTACAGGAAGCTCATAGAACCCCCAGTAAACATGACCAAAAGAGATCCTCACCATGACACGTTATAATTAAACTCACCACAGTGAAACATAAAGGAAAGATCCTAAAATGTGCAAAAGAGAAACGTCAGATTACTCTCAGAGGATCTCCAATCAGACTCACAGCTGATTTCTCATGAGAAGCCCTACAAGCTAGGAGGGAATGGTGAGCTATAGCCCAGGTGCTAAGAAAGAAAAATTGCCAGCCCAGAATATTATATCCTGCAAAGCTCTCATTTGTGAATGAAGGTGAAATAAAGACTTTTCACAGCAAACAGAAATTGAAAGAATTTGTCACCACTCGTCCAGCCCTGCAAAAGATGCTTAAAGATGTGTTGCACACGGAAACACAGAAACACGGTCATCAATATGAAAGAAGGTAAATGAAGGAAACCTCACAGCAAAAGATCACAGGAAGCTCAGTTCAAAGCATATATTAGAAAATATCTTTGGCAAATGGCAGGGCAAAGTTAGTACCTATCAATAGTCACATTGAATGTTAATTGCCTGAACTGTCCAGGTAAAAGACACCGATTGACTGATTGGGTTAAGAAACAAAACCCATCTATTTGCTGCTTACAAGAAACACATCTTACCAATGAAGATGCATACAGACTAAAAGTCAAAGGCTGGAAAAAGATATACCAGGCCGACAGAAATGAAAAAACAGTGGGCGTAGCCATCTTAATATCAGACAGAATAAACTTTACCACAAAAACTGTTAGGAGAGACAAAGAGGGGCACTATATAATGATTAAGGGTTCAATTCAACAGGAAGATATAACAATTATAAATGTATATGCACCTAATTACAGGGCACCGGTTTATTTAAAAGATTTGTTAAGGGACTTAAAGGGAGACTTAGACCCCAATACAATAGTACTGGGGGACTTCAATACTCCACTCTCAGAAATACACAGATCATCCACAGAAGATCAACAAGGAGACAGTAGATTTAAATGACACTATTGCCCAAATGGACCTAACAGATATATACAGAACTTTTCATCCTACATCTAAAGACTTTACATTCTTCTCAGCAGTGCATGGAACCTTCTCTAGGATTGACCACATACCAGCCAATAAAGCAAGTCTCAGAAAATTTAAAAGAATTAGGGAACCGAGGGAGCCGCAGAGTCTGAGTGCCAGTGCGGGAAGGGGAGTCTATGTGACAAAGAAACCAGCAGGGAGAGGAGAGACACCCAGGGCTCCGAGTCCACACATCAGCACTGGAAGCCGAGGTGAGCTTAGTAACCGGAGACATTGGCGGGGAAACAGCGGAAAGAATTTTAGAGGGAGGCGGGTTTTGAAGCGGGAAAGTCCAACAGACTACAGGAGAGAAGGAAAAATGAATAAATAAATAAACAAATAAAAAGGTGGGGGCATACTGGTACAGACAAGTTCCACTCTCCGCCAACCTTGCAAAGGCGAGCAAGAGACAAAGAGCTTGGATATACATAATAAAAGGGGAGAGTTAAGACTACAATTCAATAGCCTAGGCAACCCAGTGGGAGTCCGCAGGACTCTTTGGGTAGAAGCCAGCGAAGCTAAATACCATCCATTCTGCTCAGCCTTGCAGTATTACTTACCTCCTGAACAAAAATAAAATAAAATAAAATAAAATAAAATAAAATAAAATAAAATAAATGAATAAATAAATAAAGAGAGATTTACCATGCATAACGTGAGGGTGTCACCTTTGCACACCTGTAACCCAGAAGAACCAAGCAGAGCTCTCAGGCCACACCCATCTCAAGCCTCCAAGGCTCCTCCATAAGCAGGCAGTACACTTAACACAGACATAGTATAATAAAAAAAAAAACCTCACAGTGAGGGAAACAGAATTAACCATGCCAAGCAATAAACACAGAAATCGAGGGAACAAGATAAACGATGACATTATGATGCCTCCAAATAAACAAAACACCCCAAGCCAAGATTATGAAGATGATGAGATAGAAGAAATGCAAGATACGGATTTCAAAAAATTTATGATAAGAACATTTAGAAGTTTTCAAAAGCAAATCCTTGAACTACAGAAATCCTTACTGGACAGGATTGAAAATCTCTCTCGTGAAAATGAAATATTAAGGAGGAATCAAAATGAAACGCAGAAACTGGTAGAGCAAGAAAGTGTGATAGTGAAGAGAAATCAAAATGAAATGAAGAGCTCAATAGATCAAATGACAAACACATTGGAGAGCCTTAAAAACAGAATGGGTGAAGCAGAAGAGAGAATATCAGACTTAGAAGACAGAGCACAGGAAAACATACAGTCAAACCAAAGAAAAGAAGAGGAAATTAGGAATCTAAAAAATATTGTTGGGAATCTTCAGGATACTATCAAAAACCCCACATTCGGGTTCTAGGAGTTCCTGAAGGCATGGAGAGAGAGAAAGGATTAGAAGGCCTTTTTAGTGAGATACTAGCAGAGAACTTTCCGGGTCTGGAGAAGGACAGAGACATCCTAGTACAGGAAGTTCATAGAACCCCCAGTAAACATGACCAAAAGAGATCCTCACCACGACACGTGGTAATTAAACTCACCACAGTGAAACATAAAGAAAAGATCCTAAAATGTGCAAAAGAGAAACGTCAGATTACTCTCAGAGGATCTCCAATCAGACTCACAGCAGACTTCTCATCAGAAACACTACAGGCTAGGAGGGAATGGCGAGACATAGCACAGGTGCTAAGAGAGAAAAATTGCCAGCCCAGAATATTATATCCTGCTAAGCTCTCATTTGTGAATGAAGGTTAAATAAAGACCTTTCATAGCAAATAGAAATTGAAAGACTTTGTGGCCACTCGTCCGGCCCTGCAAAAGATACTTAAAGATGTGCTACACTCAGAAACACAGAAACACGGCCATCAATGTGAAAGAAGGGAAAGGAAGAACACCTACCAGTAAAAGAGCATGGGAAGCTCAAAGCATATATTAGAAAATATCTCCGGGAAAATGGCAGGGCAAAGTCACTATGTATCAATAGTCACATTAAACGTGAATGGCCAGAACTGTCTAGTTAAAAGACACAGACTGGCTGACTGGCTTAAGGAACAACACCCAACTATTTGTTGCCCACAAGAAACACATCTCTCTAACAAAGATGCATGCAGACTGAAAGTGAAAGGTTGGAAAAAGATATTCCATGCCAACAGAAACAAAAAAAAAGCAGGTGTAGCCATATTAATATCAGACAAAATAAACTTTAATACAAAAACTGTTAAGAGAGACAAAGAGGGGCACTATATAATGATTAAGGGTTCAATTCAACAGGAAAGTATAACAAATGTAAATGTATATGCACCTAATTACAGGGCACCGGTCTATTTAAAAGATATGTTAAGGGACTTAGAGGGAGACTTAGATTCCAATACAATAGTACTGGGGGACTTCAATAGTCCACTCTCAGAAATAGATAGATCATCCACACAGAAGATCAACAAGGAAACAGCAGATTTAATCGACACTATTGCCCAAATGGATCTAACAGAAATCTACAGAACTTTCAACCCTACATCTAAAGACTTTACATTCTTCTCAGCAGTGCATGGAACCTTCTCTAGGATTGATCACATACTAGGTCATAAAGCAAGTCTCAGCAAATTTAAAAGAATTAGAATCATACCATGTAGCTTCTCAGACCACAGCAGAATGAAGTTGGAAATTAGCAACTCAGGAAACCCCAGAAAGTATGCAAACACATGGAGACTGAACAACATGCTCCTGAATGAACACTGGGTCACTCAAGAAATCAAAAGAGAAATCAGAAACTTTCTTGAAGTAAATGAGGATAACAACACAACATATCAAAACTTGTGGGATATGGCAAAAGTAGTATTGAGAGGCAAGTTTATAGCAATAGGGGCCTATATCAAGAAATTGGAAAGGCACCAAATAAATGAGCTTTCAGCGCATCTCAAGGACCTAGAAAATTTGCAGCAAACCAGACCCAAATCTAGTAGGAGAAGAGAAATAATTAAAATCAGAGAAGAAATTAACAGGATTGAATTCAAAAAAAAACATTACAAAAAATCAGCCAAGCGAAGAGCTGGTTTTTTGAAAAAATAAACAAAATTGACAACCCATTGGCCCAACTAACTAAAAAAAGAAGAGAAAAGACCCAAATCAATAAAATCAGAGATGAAAAAGGAAACATAACAACAGACACCACAGAAATAAAAAGAATCATCAGAAATTACTACAAGGACTTGTATGCCAGCAAACAAGAAATCTATCAGAAATGGATAGATTGCTGGACCCATGCAATCTACCTAAATTGAACCATGAAGACATAGAAAACCTAAATAGACCCATAACTGAAACAGAAATTGAAACAGTAATAAAGGCCCTCCCAACAAAGAAAAGCCCAGGACCAGATGGATTCACTGCTGAATTCTACCAGACATTTAAAGAAAAACTAATCCCATTTCTTCTCAAACTATTCAGAACAATCGAAAAAGATGAAATCCTCCCAAATTCTTTCTATGAAACCAGCATCACCTTAATCCCTAAGCCAGAGAAAGATGCAGCACTGAAAGAAAATTATAGACCAATATCCCTGATGAACATAGACACAAAAATTCTCAATAAAATTCTCGCCAATAGAATACAACAACACATCAGGAAAATCATCCACCCAGACCAAGTGGGTTTATCCCTGGTATGCAGGGATGGTTCAACATTCGCAAATCAATCAATGTGATTCACCACATTAACAGACTGCAGAAGAAAAACCATATGATTATCTCAATTGATGCAGAGAAAGCATTCGATAAAATTCAACACCCTTTCATGAAGAAAACTCTAAGCAAACTGGGTTTGGAAGGAACATTCCTCAATATAATCAAAGCAATTTATGAAAAGCCCACAGCCAGCATCCTATTGAATGGGGAAAAGTTGGAAGCATTTCCACTGAGATCTGGCACCAGACAGGGATGCCCACTCTCACCACTTCTATTTAACATAGTTCTGGAAGTTTTAGCCAGAGCCATCAGACAAGAAAAAGAAATTAAAGGAATACAAATTGAGAAGCAAGAAGTCAAACTATCCCTCTTTGCAGACGATACGATTCTTTATTTAGGGGATCCAAAGAACTCTACTAAGAGACTATTGGAACTCATAGAAGAGTTTGGCAAAGTAGCAGGATATAAAATCAATGCACAAAAATCAACAGCCTTTGTATACACAGGCAATGCCATGGCTGAGAAAGAACTGCTAAGATCAATCCCATTCACAATAGCTACAAAAACAATCAAATACCTTGGAATAAACTTAACCAAGGACGTTAAAGATCTCTACGATGAGAATTACAAAACCTTAAAGAAAGAAATAGAAGAGGATACCAAGAAATGGAAAAATCTTCCATGCTCATGGATTGGAAGAATCAACATCATCAAAATGTCCATTCTCCGAAAAGCAATTTATAGATTCAATGCAATCCCAATCAAGATACCGAAGACCTTCTTCTCAGAATGGAAAAAATGGTGCTGAAATTCATATGGAGGCACAAGAGACCTCGAATAGCTAAAGCAATCTTGTACAACAAAAACAAAGCCAGAGGCATCACAATACCAGATTTCAGGACATACTACAGGGTAGTTGTAATCAAAACAGCATGGTACTGGTACAGAAACAGATGGATAGACCAATGGAACAGAATTGAAACACTAGAAATCAATCCAAACATCTACAGCCAACTTATATTTGATCAAGGATCTAAAACCAATTCCTGGAGTAAGGACATTCTATTCAATAAATGGTGCTGGGAAAACTGGATTTCCACGTGCACAAGCATGAAGCAAGACCCCTACCTTACACCTTACACAAAAATCCACTCAACGTGGATTAAAGACCTAAATCTATGACCTGACACCATCAAGTTACTAGAGAACATTGGAGAAACCCTTCAAGATATTGTCACAGGCAAAGAATTTCTGGAAAAGACCCGGGAGGCACAGGCAGTCAAAGCCAAAATCAACTATTGGGATTGCATCAAATTGAGAAGTTTCTGTACTGCAAAAGAAACAGTCAGGAGAGTGAAGAGACAACCGACAGAATGGGAAAAAATATTTGCAAACTATGCAACAGATAAAGGGTTAATAACCAGAATCGGGCCAGCGCCGCGGCTAACTAGGCTAATCCTCTGCCTAGCAGCGCCGGCACACTGGGTTCTAGTCCCGGTTGGGGTGCCGGATTCTGTCCCGGTTGCCCCTCTTCCAGGCCAGCCCTCTGCTGTGGCCAGGGAGTGCAGTGGAGGATGGCCCAGGTGCTTGGGCCCTGCACCCCATGGGAGACCAGGAAAAGCACCTGGCTCCTGGCTCCTGCCATCGGATCAGTGTGGTGTGCCAGCCGCAGCGCGCCGGCCGGGGCGGCCATTGCAGGGTGAACCAATGGTAAAGGAAGACCTTTCTCTCTGTCTCTCTCTCTCACTGTCCACTCTGCCTGTCAAAAAAAAATAATAACCAGAATCTACAAAGAGATCAAGAAACTCCACAAAAAACAAAACAAACAACCCACTTAAGAGATGGGCCAAGGACCTCAATGGACATTTTTCAAAAGAGGAAATCCAAATGGCCAACAGACACATGAAAAAATGTTCAAGATCACTAGAAATCAGGGAAATGCAAATCAAAACCACAATGAGGTTTCACCTCACCCCGGTTAGAATGGCTCACATACAAAAATCTACCAACAACAGATGATGAAGAGGATGTGGGGGAAAAGGGACACTAACCCACTGTTGGTGGGAATGCAAACTGGTAAAGCCACTATGGAAGTCAGTCTGGAGATTCCTCAGAAACCTGAATATAACCCTACCGTTCGACCCAGCCATCCCACTCCTTGGGATTTACCCAAAGGAATTTAAATTGGCAAACAAAGAAGCTGTCTGCATCTTAATGTATATTGCAGCTCAATTCACAATAGCCAAGACCTGGAACCAACCTAAATGCCCATCAACGGTAGACTGGATAAATAAATTATGGGATATGTACTCTTTAGAATACTATACCGCAGTAAGAAACAACGAAATCCAGTCATTTGCAACAAAATGGAGGAATCTGGAACACATCATGCTGAGTGAAATAAGCCAGTCCCAAAGGGCCAAATACCATATGTTCTCCCTGATCGGTGACAACTGACTGAACACCAAAAAGGAAACCTGTTGAAGTGAAATGGACACTATGAGAAATGGTGACTTGATCAGCATAGCCTGTTAATGAACAATTAATACATTATCCCTCTTAGTACTTTTTTTGTCTGCTCTACTTAATATGACTGCTTTAATTCTTTAATAATACACAGTTATTCTTAAGTGTTGAAATTTAACTGAAATGTGATCCCTGTTGAACATAAGAGTGGGAATAAGAGAGGGAAGAGATGTATAATTTGGGACATGCTCAGGCTGACTTGCCCCAAATGGTAGAGTTAGAAACATACCAGGGGACTCCAATTCAATCCCATCAAGGTGGCATGTACCAATGCCATCTCACTAGTCCAGTGATCAATTTCAGTTCACAATTGATCATAATGAAAGGACTAAGAGTCAAAGGGAGCACATAAACAAGTCTAGTACCTGCTAATACTAACCGATAGAATAAATAAAGGGGAGAGTGATCCAACATGGGAAGCGAGATACTCAGCAGACTCAAAAGCCCATGAGAGTATTTCAGGCATGGAAAGCCAAAACACTCAGGCAAAAAAAAAAAAAAAAAAAAAAAAAAAAAAAAAAAAAAAACACAAAACAAACAAAAAAAACACCTAAATGAAAGATCTCTGTGAGTGAGATCCCAGTGGAAGGAACAGGTCTTCAAAGAAGGAGGTACCTTTCTCTGAAAGGAGGAGAGAACCTCCACTATGACTATGACCTTGTCTAAACAAGATAAGAGTCGGAGAACTCAAGGGGCTTCCATAGCCGGAAACTCATGACTGGAGCATGGGGAGATTACTGAGGCCATAAACAAGAGTGTCAATTTGTAAAGTCAACAACAGGAGTCACTGTGCACTTACTCCTCATGTAGGATCTCTGTCCTTAGCGTGCTGTACTTGAGACTTAATGCTATAATGAGTACTCAAACAGTATATTTCACTTTGTGTTTCTATGGGGGTGCAAACTGTTGAAAGCTTTACTTAATGTATACTAAACTGATCTTCTGTAAAAAAAAAAAAAGAAGAAATATCAATTCCCAACTTGACTCTCACTGGGATAAAACATGACAATAGTTCTGATCTGATTTCATCATCATTTAAAAAATCAGCTATTATTTTTCACTTTATGTTTCTGTGTGGGAGCAAACTGTTGAAATCTTTACTTAATGTATGCTAAACTGATCTTCTGTATATAAAGAGAATCAAAAATGAATCTTGATGTGAATGGCAGGGGAGAGGGAGTGGGAGAAGGGACGGATGCGGGTGGGAGGGAAGTTATGGGGGGGAAGCCATTGTAATTCATAAGCTGTACTTTGGAAATTTATATTCATTAAATAAAAGTTAAAAAAAGAAAATTGATAAAGCGTAAATTTAAGTTCAAAAAAAAAAAAGAATTAGAATCAT
Organism: Oryctolagus cuniculus; assembly: GCF_051225735.1. Taxonomy (NCBI): domain Eukaryota; kingdom Metazoa; phylum Chordata; class Mammalia; order Lagomorpha; family Leporidae; genus Oryctolagus; species Oryctolagus cuniculus. The sequence goes on along the minus strand of NC_142873.1, from coordinate 2,306,267 downwards.
ACGAGGCAGCTTCTCAGACCATAGGGGAAAGAAGTTGTAAATTAGCAACTCAGGAATCCCTAGAGCATACACAAACACATGGAGATTGAACAACATGCTCCTGAATGAACAATGGGTCATAGAAGAAATTAAAAGAGAAATCAAAAATTTTCTGGAAGTAAATGAGTATAACAGCACAACATACCAAAACTTATGGGATACAGCAAAAGCTGTGTCAGCAGGAAAGTTTATATCAATAGGTGCCTACATCAAAAATTAGAAAGGCACCAAATAGAGGAGCTTTCAATTCACCTCAAGGATCTAGAAAATCTATAGCAAACCAGACCAAATCTAGTAGGAGAAGATAAATAATTAAAATCAGAGAAGAAATCAACAGGATTGGATCCAAAAAAACATTACAAAAAATCAGCCAAACGAGGAGCTGGTTTTTTTGAAAAAATAAACAAAATTGACACCCCATTAGCCCAACTGACTAAAAAAAGAAGAGAAAAGACCCAAATCAATAAAATCAGAGATGAAAAAGGAAACGTAACAACAGACACCACAGAAATAAAAAGAATCATCAGATATTACTACAAGGACTTGTATGCCAGCAAACAGGGAAACCTATCGGAAATGGATAGATTCCTGGACACATGCAACCTACCTACATTGAACCAGGAAGACATAGAAAACCTAAACAGACCCATAACTGAGACAGAAATTGAAACAGTAATAAAGGCCCTCCCAACAAAGAAAAACCCAGGACCAGATGGATTCACTGCTGAATTCTACCAGACATTTAAAGAAGAACTAATCCCATTTCTTCTCTAACTATTCAGAACAATTGAAGAAGAGGGAATCCTCCCAAATTCTTTCTATGAAGCCAGCAACACCTTAATTCCTAAGCCAGAGAAAGATGCAGCATTGAAAGAGAATGACAGACCAATATCCCTGATGAACATAGACACAAAAATACTCAATAAAATACTGGCCAATGGAATGGAACAACACATCAGAAAGATCATCCACCCAGACCAAGTGGGATTTATCCCTGGTATGCAGGGATGGTTCAAGGTGCACAAAACAATCAATGTGATACACCACACTAACAGACTGCAGAAGACAAACCATATGATTTTCTCAATAGATGCAGAGAAAGCATTTGATAAAATACAACACCCTTTCATGATGAAAACTCTAAGCAAACTGGGTTTGGAAGGAACATTCCTCAATACAATCAAAGAAATTTATGGAAAACCCATGACCAGCATCCTATTGAATGGGGAAAAGTTGGAAACATTTCCACTGAGATCTGGTACCAGACAGGGATGCCCACTCTCACCACTGTATTCAACATAGCTCTGGAAGTTCTAGCCAGAGTTATTAGGCAAGAAAAAGAAATTAAAGGGATACAAATTGGGAAGGAAGAACTCAAACTATCCCTCTTTGCAGATAATATGATTCTTTATTTAGGGGACCCAAAGAACTCTACTAAGAGATTATTGGAACTCATAGAAGAGTTTGGCAAAGTAGCAGGAGATAAAATCAATGCACAAAAATCAACAGCCTTTGTATACACAGGCAATGCCATGGCTGAGAAAGAACTGCTAAGATCAATCCCATTCACAATAGCTACAAAAACAATCAAATACCTTGGAGTAAACTTAACCAAGGACGTTAAAGATCTCTATGATGAAAATTACAAAACCTTAAAGAAAGAAATAGAAGAGGATACCAAGAAATGGAAAAATCTTCCATGCTCATGGATTGGAAGAATCAATATCATCAAAATGTCCATTCTCCCAAAAGCAATTTGTACATTCAATGCAATACCAATCAAGATACCGAAGACCTTCTTCTCAGAATGGAAAAAATGATGCTGAAATTCATATGGAGACACAGGAGGCCTCAAATAGCTAAAGCAATCTTGTACAACAAAAACAAAGCTGGAGGCATCAAAATACCAGATTTCAGGACATACTACAGGGCAGTTGTAATCAAAACAGCATGGTACTGGTACAGAAACAGATGGATAGACCAATGGAACAGAATTGAAACACTAGAAATCAATCCAAACATCTACAGACAACTCATATTTGATCAAGGATCCAAAACCAATTCCCGGAGTAAGGACAGTCTATTCAATAAATGGTACTGGGAAAATTGGATTTCCATGTGCAGAAGCATGAAGCAAGACCCCTATCTTTCACCTTACACAAAAATTCACTCAATATGGATTAAATACATAAATCTATGACCTGACACCATCAAATTATTAGAGAGCATTGGAAAAACCCTGCAAGATATAGGAACCGGCAATGACTTCTTGGAAAACACCCCAGAAGCACAGGCAGTCAAAGCCAAAATTAACATTTGGGATTGCATCAAATAGAGAAGTTTCTGTACTGCAAAAGAAACAGTCAGGAAAGTCAAGAGGCAACCAACAGAATGGGAAAAAATATTTCCAAACTATGCAACAGATAAAGGATTAATAACCAGAATCTACAAAGAGATCAAGAAACTCCACAACATCAAAACAAACAACCCACTTAAGAGATAGGCCAAGGACCTCAATAGACATTTTTCAAAAGAGGAAATCCAAATGGCCAACACACACATGAAAAAATGTTCAAGGTCACTAGCAATCAGGGAAATACAAATCAAAACCACAATGAGGTTTCACCTCACCCCGGTTAGAATGGCTCACATTCAGAAATCTACCAACAACAGATGCTGGTAAGGATGTGGGGAAAAGGGACACTAACCCACTGTTGGTGGGAATGCAAACTGGTCAAGCCACTATGGAAGTCAGTCTGGAGATTCCTCAGAAACCTGAATATAATCCTACCATACATCCCTGCCATCCCACCACTTGGAATTTACCCAAAGGAAATGAAATTGGCAAACAAAAAAACGGTCTGCACATTAATGTTTATTGCAGCTCAATTCACACTAACTAAGACCTGGAATCAACCTAAATGCCCATCAACAGTAGACTGGATAAAGAAATTATGGGACATGTACTCTATAGAATGCTATACAGCAGTAGAAAACAATGAAATCTGGTCATTTGCAACAAAATGGAGGAACCTGGAAAACATCATGCTGAGTGAAATAAGCCAGTCTCAAAGGGACAAATATCATATATTCTCCCTGATTGGTGACAACTAACCGAGCACCAAAAAGGAAACTGTTAAAGTGAAATGGACACTATGAGAAAAAATGACTTGATCAGCCCTTGCCCTGACTGTTGATGAGCAACTTAATACTTTATCCCTTTTAGTATTTTTTTGGTTGTTCTACTTAATACTATTGGTTGAATTCTGTATAATACACAATTATTCTTAGGTTTTTAAATTTAACTAAAAGTGATCCCTATTAAATATAAACATGGGAAGTGAAGAGAATATACAATTTGGGACATGCTCAATCCCAAATTGCCTTCCCCAAATGGTAGAATTAGAAACATACCAGGGGATTCCAATTCAATCCCATCAAGGTGGCATGTACCAATGCCATCTCACTAGTCCCAGTGATCAATTTCTGTTCACAATTGATCATAATGATAGGACTAAGAGCCAAAGGGATCATGTAAACAAGACTAGTGTCTGCAAATACTATAGATAGAATAAAAAAAAGGGAGAGAATTATCCAAAATTGGAAGCAGGATACACAGCAGACTCATAGAATGGCAGATGTCCTAAACAGCACTCTGGCCTCAGAATCAGCCCTTAAGGTATGTGGATCCAGCTGAAAAGCCCATGAGAGTATTACAGGCATGGAAAGCCAAGATGCTCTGAAAAAAAAAAAAAACACACCTAAATGAAAGGTCTCCGCGAGTGAGATCCTAGTGGAAAGAATGGGCCATCAAAGAAGGAAGTACCTTTCTCTGAAAGGAGGAGAGAACTTCCACTTTGACTATGATCTTGTCTAAATATGATGAGCATCAGCGAACTCAAAATGCTTCCATAGCCTTGGCAACTCATGACAAGAGCCTAGGGTGATTACTGATGCCATAAACAAGAGTGTCAATTTGTTAAGTCAACATCAGGAGTCACTGTGTGCTTACTCCTCATGTAGGATCTCTGTCCTTAATGTGCTGTACAATGTGAATTAATGCTATAACTAGTACTCAAACAGTATTTTTTACTTTGTGTATCTGTGTGGGTGCAAACTGTTGAAATCTTTACTTAATGTATACTAAACTGATCTTCTGTATATAAAGAGAATTGATAATGAATCTTGATGTGAATGGAATGGGAGAGGGAGCAGGAGACAGGAGGGTTGCTGGTGGGAGGGAAGTTATGGGGTTGGGGGAAGCCATTGTAATCCAAAAGCTGTACTTTGGAAATTTATATTCAATAAATAAAAGTTTAAAAAAGTCCAAAAAAAAGGAGTCTATCCAATATCTCTGGCTCTCCTCACATTCTAAGGACAGACTTTGCAGAACTTCCAGCTGCCTCTTCCAGAAAGGTTAATCAATAAATAAATTGTTAATAAAGAGAAAAAGGAAGTAACCTTTTTTTGTATTTCTGGATAGGATTCTTGTCTTTGAATCAATATCTCATTATTTTTATTCTTTTTTCCTCCTGTTTAATTGGGGTAGGAATAGGCAAAACATGCATGAAAGAAGGGGGGGAAAAGCTTAAAGTACTAGATTGTAAAGTAGGAACAAATGGACAGGAAGGCTGGAGGTGAAGGAGTAAAGACTAGGTTAGGGGAAAAAAGCCAGCTTATTAAATCCTTAAATAGAGAAAGAAGAAAGGAGGAGGAAATTAAGAAGTATGGTTATGTTCTTCTGGAATTACATTCTTATGCAATCTGTTCTCTTTGTATTAATAAAAATAAAAATGTTTAACCACTGATAATTTATTTATTTCCTGAATCACTACTGCCTCATTCCAACACTCTCTAAAAACAGAATCCAAAGCAGGCATAGGTTGCAGGGTGGGGCACAGTGCAAGTGGCAGTGACAGACCTATTTCTCTAATATCAACTTCTGCACCACAACTTCTAATCCAGCAAAGTTCTACACATCACCCAGAATCAATTTCAGAAAATAAACCACTTAGGGCAAAAGCTCAGAGAATATCAATGTTCCCATTATCCTTTGCCTATGAAGTACTCATAAAAATTATCATGCTGTTAAAGAAAATGAGATTATGGCCAATCTATGTATAAAGAACACAGGGATGCAAAGTCAGGAGGCAGTTTGGTGTTTTATGAGCACCCAAAGTGAACTGCAGATGATGGAAGGGGATGCATTACAGAATGGGAGCAGAGTAGTCAGCACAGCCAGCAGTGATCACCAAGCCTTTAACCTGAGATTGATGAGTATTTGTGAAGTGTACAAATGAGTTCTACCTATAACAACAGTAATTACTTTTTCTTTAGGACACAAGGCAAAACATTTTTCCAATTTTTATCTGTTTTTCATTTTCTTTGAAAGGCAGGGGGAGATGGAAAGGGAGAGAGATTTCTTCCATTTTCTGGTACATCCCCAAATGCTCACAATAGCAGGCAATGTTCAGTCTGAAGCCAGGATCCCAGAACTCCATCCAGGCCTGGGAGAGGTCAGTTAATTCTGAGGATACACAGTCAGTGACATCTGTCTTTATAAAGACACATCTCAATACAAAATAAAACTCCCTACTCAGGACTTTTGAGATCCAAGAGAAAACTTTCAAATATTTTGCAGATGAATGCAAAACAGAAATTCAGAGACTTCTGTGAGCCAACAAGTTCCCTGCCTACCTGAGAATCAGCCTGGTCACCCAGGAGATCAAGGGAAGAGGACCAAGCAAAGCCACTTGGGACCTGTGCCCAGAGTCTTATCTCTTGAGTGAGCATAAAGGCAGCCCAGCCATTGGTCATTGGCAGTTTTGGACCACCTTAATCCTGAAGTGGATACACAAACTAGTCAACTCCAATTTGGGATGAGTTATCAGACTGGAATTCTGGTCAAAGATTGTCACCCATTAAGGAATTTGGACACACGAATGGCCAAAAAAGAACCATTAGGAGATGCTCACAATAGGAGTCAAAGAACTTAGTGGGTAATAAATGCACAGATCCTAGACCAAGGCAACAGGCAATGACAACCTTCTCTTTTGTTGCAAAATTTTCTTATTTTAACTTAAAGTCCTTGAGAAACAGATCTGTAGACATCTCATGTGTAAGACAAACATGGATCATTCATAATTGGCCTATAAATATTAGCATTCTTGCCCTGATAAATGAGCCTCAGGAACTAGTTCAGGGAGGGCCAAGTAAAGGGAATCAATTCAGTCTCATTTCTAGGGAAGTATACATCTTCCATGAACTGCTTCTTACAAAATATTTCTCCAATTTTCCAGGAGAAATACACCAACTCTGAAGAGGCTACTTTTTTTTCCATAGAGCCCAATACCTGTCTTGGGAATCATTAGTGATGTCAGGTAGATGGATAAGAAAGCTAATTGGAATCATCTACTAGAAGACAACATAATTTACCCAAATCACTATATTTCACTCTACAGAAAAATGCAAACTGAATCACAAAGAACTCCAGTCAATCAATCCCCTGGTTTAAGCAAAGGGCATTTGCATTACTCCAGATATGCAGGCCTCTCTTTCTGTTGTACTTTCATGTGGACTATCTGCATAGGGATACAGAGTGAGGGGGAGGCTGCAGCAGTAAAAATGGTCAGTGTTTCAATTATGAAACTGATTTTTAATTATCTCAAATTTAGTCATAAAAATTCTGCTCTAAGCAAAACACACATAAAGCCAAGATCATCCCTTTCTCAATAAAAATTTAATGCTAACTGCATATTTAAGAGTGTACTATTGCATTTAATTACAGTACTTCTCTATATCTTATTTTTTAAGATTTTATTTATTTATTTGAGAGGTCAAATTATAGACAGTGAGAGGAAGAGACAGAGATAAAGGTCTTCCATCTGCTGGCTCACTCCCCAAATGGCTACAACAGATGGAGTTACACTGATCTGAAGCCAGGAGCCAGGAGCTTCTTCTCTGTCCCCCTTGGGTACAGGGGCCTAAGCACTTAAGCCATCTTCTACTGTTTTCCCAGGCCATAGCTGAGAGCTGGATCAGAAGAGGAGCAGCTGGGCCTAGAACTGGTGCCCATATGGGGTGCCAGTGCCACAGTACCAGCCCCTCTACATCTTATAAGCACATCTTATCTGAAAGAACAAAACTGAAAAGTGAGTCAAGTATATCACAAATTATGTTAGAAATTATCTCTAATTTAAATAAAAAAGGAAAACCCTAAAATGGAAGTGGTTATTTTTGGCAGTCTGCACAAATGACCTGTGTCCTATTACTTTATCCTTTGGAATACTTTTCAAGATTTCTTCTGGCCTTCCCATCTTCCCTTGTTCCTCATACCCTTTCAACATCACTGCCTCTCTGTCCCTGCAGCTCTCTCCCTTTGGAAGCAGTCTTGTAGACTGTCAATCATTATTTCAAAATGTTTTGTATGGAGGGCCTGAATGGCCTTCTAATATCCCTTAAATATATATTTCCATAAAACAGACAATAGAGGGGCTGGTACTGTGTCCTAGCAGGAAAAGCTGCTGCCTGCATTGCTGGCATCCATTATGGGTGCTGCTTTGCATCTCAGCTGCTCCATTTCTGATCCAGCTCTCTTCTAAGGTCTGGGGAAGCAGTAGAAAATGACCCAAGTCCTTGGGCCCCTGCACCCATGTGGGATAACTGGAAGAGGCTCCCAGCTCTTGGCTTGAGTTCAGGGTAGCTCCAGCCATTGCAGCCATCTGGGGAGTAAACCAGAAGATGGAAGACCTTTCTCCCTCTCTCTCTGCCTCTGCATCTCTCTAACTCAAATAAAATAAAATAAAATAAATAATAATAAAAAATAAAAATAATTAATAAAACAGACAGTAGAGCATAGTGGGAAAGCCATTGCCTGTGATGTTGGTAATCCATATTGTGCATGAGTTCATGTCACAGCTGCTCTACTTCTGATCCAGCTCCTTCATGTGCCTAGGAAAGCTGCAAAGGATGGTGCTTGTGCTCCTACTCCCACATGGGAAATGTGGAAGATACTGGCTCCTGACTTTAATCCAGTCCAACCCCAGCTGTTGTGGCCATTAGGGGTGTGAAACAGTGGATAAATGATTTACATCTCTCTCTCTCTTTGTAACTCTGCCTTTCAAATAACTAAATATTTTAAATTTTTAAAAAAATTTAACAAATGGCCCTAAATAGTCTGACTCATCTTGACATGTAACAGGATTCAAGAAAGTTGCTGCTGACTTTATGTAGTGCCTCCTCAATCCATTCTATAAGAAACAAATATTTATTTCTTTTGCTATCCAAGCACTCAAATCCAAAAGTAATAATGCTACCCAGTACAGCTCTGTTTAAGGCTGCTCCTGCACCAAAGAAAAGTAAAGGAGAAATGGGCCCAAACCCTGTGTGACAGGGTGATAGTCTCCTCCCCACTTTGCATTTGAGTTTCTGGTTAGAAATGGAGACAAAGGCAACTCCAAGTACTGCAGTGGTGCACAAACAGCCTCAATCACAGACACACCTTGTGTGTGTGCAACAGAAGGAGAGCACAGAACACTATTTAAGGAAGGAATACATTGAACACAAAAGGAAAAGATGTGAATGTAAATAGCTAAGAATTTCCCCACTCTGCTGATCATGATCTCAAGGATGTCCAGGCCAGAATTCCATTTCACTTTGGAAAACCCACTCCATAAATTTTTCTCCACCTAGGTATATTCTTCTGTGAGTAATCTGTCTTCCTGTGAGAGATGGCACCGCCACGAACTGAAAACCAGTCAAAAAGCATAGTTATGGCTTTAATTCTCAGAGGTGAATGGACAACGATATCTATGAATTCTGACTTAAAAAATAAGCTTCCTTCTGCTCTAGGAATCTGATATAGGTTAGGGCTAAAATGAGAAACACAGAGACCAGCTGGATCTGTTAGGTGAGAAGAAAAGAGGCTTGATTTCCAGTTGTTACTTTGTAGCATGTCAGTTTTGAGAGGATTTCATTTTCCGCTTTTATTTGAAGAAATGGAAAGGTAGAATCAGTGCCAGCCTAACACATGGCAGCTTTAGCCACTGATGACATCACAGCTTGCTACCCAGAAGTGGCAGCCAAAATAAACTCAACAAATGAGAACCAAAATAAAACAGAAGAGCCTAACATAATACGAATATTTGTTCAGCAGATATTACCAAGATCTTGACACACAAATCATCAGAAGGATAGAGTGGGGCTGGCTTTGTAGCACAGTGGATTAAGCCACCACCAAATAAAATGCTGGGATCCAATATGTGTGTCCACCCTTTGAAAAAGATTTATTTATTTGAAAGTCAGAGTTTTGGGGGCCAGTGCTGTGGCCAGCTGGCTGAGGCCTTGGCATGCATCCCATATAGTCACCGGTTTGGGTCTTGGCTGCTCCACTTCTAATCCAGCTGCCTGCTAATGTGCTTGGGAAAGTGGCACAGGATGGCCCAAGTCCTTGGCCCCCTATATCCACATGGGAGATCCGGAAGAAGCTACTGGCTCCTGGCTTCAGATCAGCTCAGATCTGGCCATTGTGGCCACTTGGGGAGTGAACCAGCAGACTGAAGACCTCTCTGTCTCTGTCTCTATCAGTAACTCTGTCAAATAAATCTTAAAAAAAAGTCAGAGTTATGGAGAGGAGGGAGAGTCAGACAGGATGGCATTGTGGATTAGCAGGTAAAGCTGCTGCCTGCAATGCTGGCATCCCATATAGGCACCAGTTCATGTCCTGGCTGCTCCACTTCTGATCCAGCTCTCTGCTAGTGGCCCTGGAAAAGTATAAGATGGTCCAATATCTGGGTCCTTGCCACCCAAGTGGAAGACCTGAATGAAGCTCTTGGCCTGGCTTGGGCCTGGCCCAGTTCTGGCCATTGCAGCCATCTAAGAAGTAGACCAGGACCAGCAGATGGAAAATCTCTTTCTCATTCTCTCCCTTTCTCTACTTTTGCCTTGCAAATAAATGCTAAAAAAGAGAGAGGTCTTCCATCTGAGATGGTTGCCATGGCCAGTGCTGAACCACACAGAAACCAGGAGCCAGGCACTTCATCTGGGTCTCTCACATGGGTTACAGTGGCCCAAACACTTGAGTCATCAGCTGCTGCTTTTCTCAGGCCATCAGCAGGGAGCTAGGTTAGAAGTGGAGCAACTGGGACATGAACTGCTGCTCATCTGGGAAGCTGGCATTGCAGATGGTGGCTTTCCCCATTGTGTCACAATGTCAGCCCCACGAGTGCCAGTTTGAGTCATAGCTGTTCCACTTCTGATCCAGCTCCCTGCTAATGCAACTGGGGAAGCAGAAATAGATGGCACAAGTACTTGGGTCCTTGCACCAACATGGGACACTGGGTTGGACTTCCAGGCTGGGCCAGCATTATTCATTGCAGTCTCTTGAGTGAACCAGTAGATGCAAGATCCCCATCCTTCTGTATCTGCCTCTTTCTCTGTAACTCTGCCTTTAAAATAAAATTTTTAAATCTTAATAAAATAAAGAGAAAGGGTGAAAGAGTAGCCATAGTAAAGTAATAGAGCAAAGCTACAGTTGTGCTGTCCCTCAGCAGTCTTCTGCCTTAAGTGAAGTCTCCAGCTTATAGACACTGACATAAAAGACACATTCACAACATATTTCAAAACAAGAGATGAGAGGTTTACAAGGCATATTGATTTTATGATGATTTTCATTCAATAGGTACACTGGGTTTAGATATATGCCTTTTGTGCAGCCAAGTTAACCCAGGGTCTAATTCAAAGAGACGTACTGAGGAAGATGTGCTGCCAGGGGAGAGAGTTGCAATGTCCCATTGTTCTTCTAGTATCATAAAGAGAATGAAAAGGGCTACTCATGTCCATGGTTATAAGGAAGACAGAAGCACAAACATTTCAGAAGGGGGGAGCAAATTTCAAATATAGTTATTTTCAGAAAATAAAAGGAAGTAAATTTCAGAATATAATGGGTAGAAACACACCATCAGCTCATCAATTCTCAAGGGATCCAGGAAAACTGCCCTGCCTATCCATAGACCAAATGTTTCAAAACACATTTTCTGACTAAATTCAGAAGACTACAGGAATCAGCACTCTGGGTGTTCAAATGCCAAATTAAGTTTTAGTTTCCACTATGGGCAGATGTAGCCCAATCACTCAGAACATGAGAAAAACTTTTCCATAAGAAGGAACATGAAATATTCAGGCACATAGAATAACTGTGCTTAGTGCTCAAAGTGAACCCCAGGATAAGCACCCAGAAAACCTGTTAGGTCTTGGGGCCAGTGCAGTGGTGTAGCATGTAAAAATTTATTTATTTATTTAAAAGGCAGAGTTACAGAGAGGCAGAGGCACAGATAGTGGTCTTCCATGCACTGATTCACTCTGAAAATGGCTGCAATAGCCAGAGCTGGATCTATCAGAAGCCAGGAGCCAGAATCTTCTGTCAGGTCTCCCAAGCTGTGCAGAACCCAAGAACTTGGGCCATCTTCCACTGCTTTGCCAGGCCACAGCAGAAAGCTGGATCTCAAACAAGCACCCATATGGGATGCCAGCACTGTAGGTGGCAGCCTCACCTGCCATGCCACAGTGCCAGCCCTCAAAATAAACCTATTTTAAGAAGCATTTTAAATGAGGGATGGGAGAGAATTTGTTTATCCAAAGCAAGGATAACATAAGATAACTACTACACAGAAGAAGCTCCTGGCTCCTGGCTTTGGATCAGCACAGCTCTGACCACTGTAGCCAATTGGGGAGTGAACCAGCACATGGAAGACTTCTCTCTCTCTGCCTCTCCTCCTGTGTGTAACTCTGACTTTCAAGTAAAATATATAAATCTTAAAAAAATAACTACTAGTACCCATTAACTTCAAAAATATAGAAATTTAATGAAATTCAAAATATAATCATCTACTACAAATTATAATCTTTATTTTGAGAATCATATTAGAAAAAAATTAACCCCTCACCCCTTTGAAAAAATGCACATGGGGCTGGTGTTGTAGGTTAAGCAGGGACTGGAAGTGCCAGCACCCCACATGAGCACTGGTTCAAGACCTGGATGCTCCATTTCCAATATATCTCCCTACTAATTCATCTGGGAAAACAGAGGATAATGGCCCAAGTGTTTGGGCCCTTGAAATCAAGTGTGAGAACCAGAAGAAGCTCCTAGCTCCTGGTTTCACTTGGCCCAGCCCATCATTGTGGCCATTTGAGGAGTGAACCAACAGATGGAAGACCTCTCTTTAAATCTCTCTGTAAATCTGTCTTTCAAGTAAATAAAATGAATCTAAAAAAATGCACTCTATACAATGTAGTATTTTGGTTTTTCCTTCATACAAAGAAAGCTCAGATAAACTGTAGATGAATCCTCCTGGCTTGATGCAATTCACAAGGAGGATTGCCTTCTGCCACCCTGTGGTAGACATCAATGAAAGTTATTAATGGGAAGATGAATGAGCCAGTGCCATAGCTCACTAGGCTAATCCTCCACCTGTGGTGCTGGTACCCTGGGTTCTAGTTCCAGTTGGGGCTCCAGTTCTGTCCTGGTTGTTCCTCTTCCAGTCAAGCTCTCTGCTGTGGCCCAGGAAGGCAGTGGAGGATGGCCCAAGTGCTTGGGCCCTGCACCCACATGGGAGACCAAGAGGAAGCACCAGGCTCCTGACTTCAGATCAGCGCACCATGCCAGCTGTAGCAGCCATTTGGGGGGTGAACCAATGGAAGGAAGACCTTTCTGTCTCTCTCTCTCACTGTCTAACTCTGCCTGTCAGAAAAAAATATGGGAAGATGAATGGACACCATCAGACTGCTTCCTCACATGGCACATTTTCTTAAAGCCATCACTGCTACATTACCAGATTATGTCTCTCATGTGAAACATATCTCTCCTAAAAATTTTAAAGAACTTGCCAGAAACTTACGGCAGAGCAGGGAATGATGTGCCAAGAACAGTCAGTTAGTCTGAGTAGTCTAGGAATCCTGTTCTTGGCTGTTTTCAAGTTCATATTAATGTACACACAACATAGTTGCTGAGAAAGTGGTCTTATAGTTGTTTCCTGGGTATGAAGCAGCTCTTCTCAGCAGAAACACATAACTGCTTGTCCACTCATAAGCACCGTGATAGAGAGTACATGGGAGAAGAGGTAAAAAACATACTGAGTTTGACAGGAAGAATGTTGTTACCCTAGCAACCTCTATCCAGGGTTCATTTTCTATTTTTACTTCCTAGGTAACCTTACTATGCTAAATGAGTTTCACAGATTATTAATCTCATGACAACAGGACTCTAACAGAATCTATGAATCACTCAGTTAATCAAGTGAGAACTTCATTATACTGAAAGTTAATCTATAGAAACAGTTTTTAGGGCCACATCTCTCTTTTTTTAAAAGATGTTTTATTTATTTATTTATTTGAGAGGAAAAATTACAGATAGTGAGACAGATAGACAGAGATAAATGTCTTCCTTCTGCTGTTTCACTCCCCAGTTGGCCAAAATGGCCAGAAGAACTGCACTGCCCTGAAGCCAGGAGCCAGGAGCTTCGTTTGGGTCTCCCACATGGGTGCAGAGGCCCAAGGCCTTGGGCCATCTTCTACTGCCTTCCCAGGCCACAGCAGAGAGCTGGATCAGAGGAGCAGCTGGTACTCAACCAGTGCCCATATGGGATGCTGGCACCACAGGCAGAGGATTAACCTACTGAGTCACAGTGCCAGCCCAAAGCCACATCTTTTACTGTACTGTGTGTGTATCTCTGTGGGGGGAGGGGAGCATATTTTCTCTTTTCTTCCTTACCTCTCCTCACATTAACACCTTGTACAAAGGCTTCCACAGACCACAGTCATTATGAAAATCTATCACTAATATCCTCCCATGTTGAAAATGTCATGGGGTTAAACACAGAACACAGAATAAGAAAAGTAATTGGAAGCTGGTGTTGTGGAGGAGTGGGTAAAACCATAAGGGTGTCAGATCGAGACCTGGCTGCTCCACTTCTGATCCAGCTCTCTGCTATGGCCTGGAAAAACAGTGGAAGATGGCCCAAGTGCTTGGTCCCCTGCATCTGTATGGGAGACCTGGAAGAAGTTCCTTGCTCCTGACTTCAGATCCATGCAGTTCTGGCCATTGTGAGCATCTGGGGCGTGAACCAGCAGATGGGAGACCTTTCTCTCTCTCTCTGTGCCTTTGGCTCTCTGTAACTCTGCCTTTCAAATAAATAAATTTCTTTGTAAACAGTAACTGGCCCTCTTAATTAAAACTGTATGGACTGTAAGATAATCAGCTTGGTGGAGCATGAGTGACTGTAAAGAACTAGAAGAGAAAAAATGCTACTTTTATGCATTTATGTTTTCATAGCTCTCCACTTTATGAAAATCCATATTAAAGTAGCTCATTATTAACCCACACAGTAGACTTGCATTAATTTCAGTTCACTTCTCACTTTGCAAAGGGATTAGCAGGTAATAATAGTTGACATCCCTAATAGCATAAGAAAGAAGGGTTGAAGACAGAAATCAAAAAGCAGGAAAATAAATCAGCTACATTTCCATGGCCTCAAGCCCCAGATTGAAAAAGTCTGTTAATTAAACACGGAGGAGAGATCAATCCACAAAGCTACTGCACAAGCTTCACATTGCCACTGGGAAATACATCCAACTACAAGGCACCCCAGCTGTCAAATGTGTCCACGGGGTCCAGCATGGGGGCCATGAGCCAGATCCTACTCTGATCTTCCATCTCCACCTCTGCTGCCTCAGGCTCCCAGCTGAAGCCATTGAGCCCTGCCCAGCTGCAACTACCATGGGATATTGCTGGAGGCCCAGTCAGAAGGCATTCTTTGACCCACCCAAAGTGAGAACTGGGCTTATTTAAATCTAGAGAATGGGAATCCTTCTTTTGCCATGCTCTCAACTGCCCTGCTTGTGCCATTCCTTGTCCAGTGTACTTTAAGGAGAATTTGAGTGAGGCAGCCTGTGGGACTGGCCGAGTGTTGGGAGACTGGGAAACAGCAGTGGGAGACACAACACCTGGGCCCCAGACTTGACTGCCAGAGAAGCTCCCAGGGCCACTGAGAAGCAAGTGATCAATGTCTGGGAGCCACCACCCACCATTGCACCCACCGCTCTCCCACACACACATAGATGCCCCCTCCTGTTCTCCATACTTGCCATGGAAAATCTCGGGAGCACGTCCCCTTTCTTCAGGATACACGGGGAGCAAAGTGGAGAGTGTGGGACAGGAGAAGTCACTGGAACTTGGGACCAAAGGGTGGCAGATGCAGAAGCACAGAAGCAGCAGGCAGCAGGTCTGGGGTGTGTGCTCCCCAACTGCCTGCAATTGCACTTGCAGAGCAAGACGCCGTAGTGAATGTGGGAGAAGGAGCAGCACGGCCTCTCAGGGCCCTCTCTGATCAGTAAATGAACTTCATCTGTTCCCAATCCCAGGCCACGTGCAAAGGCACACGCATGAGCACGTTCTCCCACATTCACACACACAGGCGTTCAGAGCAGGAAAAGCATTAGAGCACTGGGTGACTCTGGGAAATGGAGTCCAGGCCAGGGCATTCCTACATAGACTTACTGGCCCTCTCCTAGGACTTCAGTGTGGGGTGGGTGGAGATATGAGACCTGAGCCTGGATCAAGGTGTAACTATTTTAAATTAGGCCTCCATCTTGTAACTTGCACCTGACCAGGCCCTGAACCCTAATCCAGAAGTTCCTAAAAGTAAATAAGTGAACTCCCCTTGTAATAAACTCTCTTAGCAACAGCTGATTAACCTAGAGTTCCTGGTGTCTTCTCAGGGCAGATAAGGTGATTGATAGCTACCTGAGACCCTGCAGTTTGGCACGTACACCCATCAGCTTGGACCCTATGCTTCGACCAATCAATTCAAAAGGCATCAACCCCAAAGCATCCAACCACCTTTAGTAGGTCTGTTCCCGACACTGGATGCACTAATCAATTCTAGGAGATGTCCTTTGAATTTCCCGCGGGATGAGATAATTTGCTAAATGGTACCATGATGTATAGAATGTCTCTGAAAACCCTATAAAAACCCTGTCAGCTGAAGGGTTGGGGCTCTCAATTCAGACCCACTGCATTGGCGTTGATTGAGAGACCAGGCCCAGATGTGCAATAAAACTCCCGTGTGCTTTACAGTGGTATCGGCTCCTTGGTGGTCTTTGGGGACAACTGAACTGGGCATAACGGAGACAGGCTGGGAACCAGAGGGCATTTGCTTTTGTTTACATCCCTCCTTCCCTTCCTTCCCACCCCAAATCTCAAGGGTCAGTTGCTGTTTTGTTCTTGAACAAAATCTTAAGAAGTGAGAGCCACTGATGCTGAGTCCCAAATCACGGTTCCCTCACACACACTGTTTTCCTCAGAAAAATCCCACTGCTGCTTTATTCCTGGACAGCTTCTCTCAAGTAATGAATGACAACAATTTCAATGTAAATCTTTGCACAGGTGTACATGGCATAGTTTAACATCTAGATTTGAGAATACAATTTTTATTTGTGTCTTGTTGATGTTTATTGTTCTTTTCAAATTATTCTACACCACCCTCTAATTCAACAAGTACAAAAAAAAAAGGAGAACTGGATACAGGACTAACATTGTCAAGTATCTTCGAGGGGCCAGATTAACAGAGTTAATGTCTTATTTTGTATCATTTATACCTTAGGTTAATTCTGGAGACAGTATTATCAATTTACAAAGAGAAAGCTGAGGTGGAAAGAGTTTAGAATTGAATTTGCCCATGGAAATATGGTTAAAAAGTCTAGGTTAAAGGCCAACCAACTTGAAATATAGGCATTCAGATCTGGCTGAAGAGCCCATGAGAGTATTTTAGGCATGGAAAGCCAAGACACTCTGGAAAAAAACCTAAATGAAAGATCTCTGTGAGTGAGATCCCAGTGGAAATAACAGGCCATCAAAGAAGGAGGCACCTTTCTCTGAAGGGAGGAGAGAACTTCCACTTTGACTATGACCTTTTCTAAATAAGATTGGAGTCGGAAAACTCAAAATGCTTCCATAGCCTTGGCAACTCACGACAAGAGCCTAGGGTGATTACTGATGCCATAAACAAGAGTGTCAATTTGTTACGTCAACAACAGGAGTCACTGTGTGCTTACTCCTCATGTAGGATCTCTGTCCTTAATGTGCTGTACATTGTGATTTAATGCTATAACTAGTACTCAAACAGTATTTTTCACTTTGTGTTTCTATGTGGGTGCAAACTGTTGAAATCTTTACTTAATATATACTAAATTGATCTTATGTACCTAAAGAGAATTGAAAATGAATCTTGATATGAATGGAATGGGAGAGGGAGCAGGAGATGGGAAGGTTGCTGGTTGGAGGGAAGTTATGGGGTTGGGGGAAGCCATTGTAATCCATAAACTGTACTTTGGAAATTTATATTTATTAAATAAAAGTTAAAAAAAGAAATCTTTTGGGAGCAGCACTGTGGCATAGTGGGCTAAGCCTCCGCCTTCAGCACTGACATTCTATATGGGTGCTGGTTCAAGTCCCTGCTGCTCCACTTCCAATACAGCTTTCTGGTCTAGCCTAGGAAAGCAGTAGAAGATTGCCCAAATGCCTGGGAGCCTGCACCCACATTGGAGACCCAGAACTTCCTGGCTCCTGGCTTTGGATCAGCTTAACTATGGCCATTGCAGCCATTTGGGAAGTGAACCAGTGGATGGAAGGCTTCTCTCTCTCTCTCTCTGCCTCTCTGTAACTCCACCTTTCAAATAAAAATAAATAAATCAAAAAAGGAAATATTTGTTTTATCTGGGGCTCAGTTTTTAAAACCCCAGATTTCTCATCTCTAAAATAAAAAGTGTGGGAGAGGAAGAATATCTCCAATGCTAATGTTCACTGTAGAGAAACACATAGGATTATAATTTATCAAAAAAGAAAGGAGATTCACATCTATTATTTTTCACTTTATGTTTCTGTGTGGGAGCAAACTGTTGAAATCCTTTCTTAATGTATACTAAGCTGATCTTCTGTATATTAAGATAATCAAAAATGAATCTTGATGTGAATGGAAGGGGAGAGGGAGTGGGAAAGGGGAGGGTTGTGGGTGGGAGGGACGGTATGGGGGGGAAGCCATTGTAATCCATAAATCGTACTTTGGAAATTTATATTCATTAAATAAAAGTTAAAAAAAAAAGAAAGCAGATTCAAAGTTACTATTGCTGTATGGTCATTTTTCTCATGTTTAATATCAAGATAGCATATAAATTGGGCCAGCACTGCGGCTCAATAAGTTAGTCCTCCACCTTGCAGCACCAGCACACTGGGTTCTAGTCCTGGTGGGGGTGCTGGATTCTGTCCCAGTTGCCCCTCTTCCAGGCCAGCTCTCTGCTATGGCCTGGGAGTGCAGTGGAGGATGGCCCAAGTGCTTGGGCCCTGCACCTTCATGGGAGACCAGGAGAAGCACCTGGCTTCTGACTTTGGATCAGCATGGTGCGCTGGCCGTGGCGGCCATTGGAGGGTGAACCAATGGCAAAGGAAGACCTTTCTCTGTCTGTCTGTCTGTCTCTCTCTCTCACTGTCCACTCCACCTGTCAAAAAAAAAAGATAGCATATAAATAGTATGCATTCTTAGGTATATGTGTGGTGTTTGATTTTTAAGATTTTAAGTAGAAATGTAAATAGAAGCAGGATGACATGGAGTTCTGTTTGTGATTACTTCTGTCAATTATAATTCATGAGATTAGAATTGCTGGATTAGGAATGCTTAAATGTATCCATTCATTTCACACTCTTGTTTATTATATCAGGCAATATTCTTTGTGTAGACTGCTCTTTCTGGCCAGGTTGAAAATTCAGGAGAGTGGCTGGTGCAATGGCTGAATAGGCTAATCCTCCACCTGTGGCATGGGTACCCCAGGTTCTAGTCCTAGTAGGGGTGCCTGGTTCTGTCCCTGTTGCTCCTCTTCCAGTCCAGCTCTCTGCTGTGGCCCGGGAAGGCAGTGGAGGATGGCCCAAGAGCTTGGGCCCTGCACCTGCATGGGAGACCAGGAGAAACACCTGGCTTCGGATCAGTGTAGTGTGCTGGCTGCAGCACACTGACCGCAGCGGCCATTGTGGGGGTGAACCAACGGAAAAGGAAGACCTTTCTCTCTGTCTCTCTCTCTCACTGTCCACTCTGCCTGTCAAAAAAAAAAGTAAAAAGAAAATTCAGGAGGGCGAGAAACATGTTTGCTTTGACATTAAAATTCAGCATCTTGATAGAGTCATTCTTTTAGTTGAATGAATGAATGAGGCTATAAAAATTAAACAAATACAATTTCTGATCCCCAAGAACCACCTAGTTGAAGAGACAATTAAATAGATACCTATTTGATAACTGCCACAATTAGATGAATGTATAATTTGTTGCTTAGAGACAAATTTGATAATAAAAGAGACATATTAATAAAGACACAGGGTTGAAATGTATAAACAGAAACCATCCATGGCCAAGTAGGTTAAATGTTCACCCTAGCTTTGTAAGGCATTCCATTCATTATTTTTTTTTGACAGGCAGAGTGGACAGTGAGAGAGACAGAAAGATCTTCCTTTTGCCATTGGTTCACCCTCCAATGGCTGCCACAGCCAGCGTGCTGTGGCCGGTGCATCTGAAGCCAGGGGCCAGGTGCTTCTCTTGGTCTCCCATGTGGGTGTAGGGCCCAAGCACTTGGGCCATCCTCCACTGCACTCCCAGGCCACAGCAGAGAGCTGGCCTGGAAGAGGGGCAATTGGGACAGAATCCGGCGCCTCGACCGGGGCTAGAACCCAGTGTGCTGGTGCTGCAAGGTGGAGGATTAGCCTATTAAGCCATGGCGCCGGCCTCCATTCATTATTTAGTAAGCATTTATTGAGCATTATTTTGTGTGGTGTGTTGAAAGAACTACCAGCCACATGCTTTTCCTAGATATTGGAGCAAGAGAACCTGAGCAATGGGAAAAAGGTTGGGATGAACTAAGAGGCTTTTGACACAAAGGTAAGAAAAACAAAAAGCAGAGAGGTCAATTAAAAAGTATATCAAAGGCAATTTAGTAGGAACTGAACCAAGGTATGGTGGTAGTGCGAATGAAGAAGAGGCAACAGATTACAGGGAGATCTAAAATGCAGAAACAACGGGATTTCAGTGGTAGATGAAGGCAGGAGGAAATTTGTGTGTGAATATTCATTTAGATTTTATTATTTAATAGGCAAGGAGTTCTCAGTACATTGATGTTCATCAGTGATAAAAGGCTACCTCCAACTGACTTATAAAATTACTCTAAATCCAGGACACAATCTCATGGGTAGCTACTATCTATAAGCCTTATGTTAATCATCAAGCCAAATATTTTTAACTGTTACAATACACAATGGTCCTCATTATGATGCAGTTACTTAGAAACTAGAAGACATAATCAATGTCTATAAGAACAATCTAAATAAAAAAGTAAAATTCAGGGGCTGGCGCTGTGGCACAGCAGGTTAACACCCTGGCCTGAAGTGCTGGCATCCCATGTGGGTGCCTGTTCAAGACCTGGCTGCTCCACTTTCAATCCAGCTTTCTGCTATGGCCTGGGAAAGCAGTGAAAGATGGACCAAGTCCTTGGGCCCCTGCACCTGCATGGGAGACCCAGAGGAAGCTCCTGGCTGCTGGCTTCAGATCAGCACAGCTCTGGCTATTGTGGCCAATTGTGGAGTGAACCATCAGATGGAAGACCTATCTCTTTCTCTCTCTCTCTGCCTCTCCTCTCTCTTTGTAACTCTGATTTTCAAATAAATAAATATTTTTTTAAAAAAGAATAGTAATAGTCAATATTTATAAAAAAGTTAAATTAAAAACCCCACAAAATCATATAATTCAAAGCTAAATTTGGAATACCTCTCTAATTCACAATTTATATATTCACCAACCTTAGGTAACTAAGGTTACCCCCTGGGGTGGGGGGGTGGCACTATGGCTTAGTGGGTAAAGCTGCCACCTGCAGTGCCAGCATCCCATATGGGCATCGGTTCAAGTCCTGGCTACTCCACTTCCACTACAGCTCTCTGCTATGGCCTGGAAAAGCAGTAGAAGATGTTCCAAGGCCTTGGGCCCCTGCATCCAGATGGGAGACCCAGAAGAGGCTCCTGGCTCCTGGATCATGGCTCCTGGCTTCAGATTGACACAGCTTCAGCTATTGCAGCCAGTTGGGAATGAATCAATAGATGGAGGACCTTTCCCTCTCTTTCTTCCTCTCCTCTCTCTGTGTAACTATTTCAAATAAATAAGTAAATCTTTTAAAAATTTTCCTGGAATAACCAAAATGCACATTATAAAGTCCAAGTAAGTTGTCTAGCCACTGGCTCACCATCATGACTCATAAAAAGCTCACTCTGTCTTGGCCACCCTGATATAAGTACATGGACACAAAGCAGAAAAGAAAGCAATAGGTTTGAGCAGTGAATAAATGGAAAGGGCTCCAACAACAATGCTGCAGAGCTCTGTGGCTCCTAAATGAATGTAATATGCAGGCAGGCATCTCCTTAATTTCTGCCATGCTCTCAGTTGTCATAGGACCATGGAACTGAGCACAAGAATCAGAGCTTTCAAGTCCAACATCCATAATTCACTTAGTGATAGTGGAGCTCTGTAGCTTTGCTTCATGAGTACAACTAAACCTCCACACTTGATATGTCATTCTGTTAGGATCCACTGGAACTGGAGAGTGTATGGGGTCAGAGGGAGCAGAGGAGCATGGTGTGTGAGTCTCATGGTGGTGGTAGTTGTGCAGAGGGAGGGGTGGAGGAGGAGGAGAAAAGCAAGAGCCCCTAACACTGGGGGAATGAGGAGCAGAGGGTGAATGGAGACAGGATGACTTGTCTGCATTATGCCTGGTACTCTCCTGGGTATAATTGATGCAACATGAATAATGTGAATATCATGATTATCCTAAAGGTGATTTCAGTCCTGGTGGACAGATGACAGACATAGATAATTAAAGACAATGTGACAAAAGTTGTAGGTGCACAATACAATCACCTACATCATATGTGGATGCCATGTCCAATCAGGCAGAAACCATCAGGTTAAGGTCAGATCTCAGGGCTGGCATTGTGGTATAGAGGGTAAAGCCTCCCCCAGCAGTGCCAGCATCCCTTATGGGCACCAGTTCAATTCCCAGCAGCTCCACTTCTGATACAGCTCTCTTCTGTAGCCTGAGAAAGCAGATGGCACTAGTCCTTGGGTCCCTGCACCCTCATGGGAAGACCTGAAGGAATCTCCTGGCTCCTGGCTCCTGGCTTCTGAGCAGTGCAGCTCTGGCCATTGCAGCCAACTGGGGAGTGAGCCAGTGTATGGAAGACCTCTTTCTCTCTCTGTCTCTCCTTTTATCTCTGTGTAACTTTTACTTTCAAATAAATAAATAAATCTTTTCTTTAAAAAAAAGGGTCATATCTCAGAGGTAGCAGAGCCCAGAAATGACAGCATTGTATGAAATGAAAATAGGCAGATGATAGGTAGAAGCTTGGTAACTGAAGCTGGGATCAGAACACGGATCTTGACTGGCAGGCTGTCAAACCAATCATTAACCTGGACAAAGCGGGATCTCCCAACTTCTATCCTAGTGCCCATGTCTTGGCAGAAAGGCATAACCAAGAAAGAGAAAATCGTCTCTGGCTTTGGCTGAGGGGACTGTGGGAGCTCCCCACATTTGAAGCCAGAATCTTTTTAATCCTGAGATTCCCTCTTTCATAGGAAGGCTTTTCTGGCCTTGTCTGGTTAGCATAAACCTTTCATGCCACCAGACCTCCCATAGACCCACATCACAGGGCACATGATAATGAATGGCTGAATGAACAGAATCTTGAGGTGTCATGTAAATGGAAGACTCATGAATCTATTCTCACCTTATGGGTGTACTTGAAGGTGAGAAAACTGAGGCAGGGGACTTTGGTCATGCTCAACCATAGAGTCCTCCTTACAAAAAAAAATCCTATTCACACTTCAGAAGTGCCCAGCCACCCACCTCCTGAGTACATGCTCCTGGAACAATGACAAATACCCTAAGACCAGAATTGGACAAGCACTATCTTGACAGTGTAGAAAGCATTTGGGGAGGAAAAAGCCCTGCCCCACTAGAGCCCATTGGTCAAAGGATACAGCAGAAGACTCAGGGGCTTGCTGCATCACACATCTGCCCACAGAGTAGGATGGTCACAGATGTGCAGTGAGCTGTGGCCTCGTGGTACTGGCTGCAGCTGTTGACACATCAGGGATGAGTGGTGGCAGTGGTTTGAGCTAATCCTGCCTCTGCCTGGCCAGCACTGCAGCATGCATAGAGCAAATCTGCTCCTGGAGTGCCTGATGAGGCCAAGGGATGTGTGTAGACCTACAGTCAGAGGAAGTATGAAGCACTGGCCTCAAGGTTGGAAAGTTGCCATGGCAACGATATTTTCAGAAGGTGATATGGCAGGGGTAGCCCTGCAAGGCAGGGTGGCCTCCTAACTACATGTCCTTCCCCTTATGTGCCTCCGAACTTAGATGAGCCTGAATTGAGTGCAACAACCTGGGTGGGTGATGCTGAGATACCACCAGATGAGATTCTGGTTAATGTATGCAGGTTGTGGGTCATAATGATAACCATATGTGCAATTTTTGGTGCTGTCCCATGTGTTCACCCACATGCCTGATATGAATGAGGGTCTGACAGAGGGAGAGTGGGCCATGGGATTTTGAAGAAGGACCTGTGAGTGAGTGAGGCAGGCTGATTTCTTACCTGGGGCTACTAGAGAAGGGGAAGGGAGGTTTGCAGGCTAGAAAATGAGCAAAGAGATAAGAAATACTACATCCCCTTAGCCCCTTCCCCAGATGCACACTCAAGGTTAGCAATTGCCCTCCTCTTAAATCTGAATTGGTGCCAGTAATGATGTAGGAACTTGTGAATATAGGGCCTAATGTGGCTAATATTCTGCTGGTCTTTCCTAAAATGGCCCAACAAATGATATTTTCTTAAAACAAATATAGGCAAGCATATAGCTTGAGACTTGACTGAGAGTTCTTGCAAAATGTACGTACTCCTTGCTGACTTGAAAGATGCTAAATGTGTAGCTCCATATTGGGGATTTGGAGTTCTGTCATTAGAGCTGGATTTTGCCTTTGGTGGTGTACATCATTATCTCTACTAGGTATCTGACAACTCCTATGGCATTTACCCTTGCTAGACATTTCCTGATTCCCAGCTGAAAGGCAGCCAAACATGAATCCCATTATCAAAAGACTGACATCTGTGGTCTCTTTGTGTGAGATTCTCATCTGTCAGGCTGGAAGAGTGAAGGCATCACTCAACAAGAAGCACCAGAGACAGACCTGATAAGCATGTCTGTTTATTAGCAATCAGGCACAGATTTGTATAGGGGAAGTGGGGAAGAAAAAAAACCTGGGGTGGTAACAGCAATTCTATAGGGCAGAAGGGGCAGCATGCCAAAAGGCTTCTAACTAATCGACTTATAGGTCACATAGGACACATAGGCTCCTGGGCTCCTTTGTGCAACCAACCCACATCTGGGTGTTGCTTATCAACTCTGTTTATGAACCACAAAAGCACAGCCACAAGGCTTCCAACAGGAAGTGGGGAATGGAGGAAATGGGCCTGGAGCTCCTGCAACTTGCCAGCAGCCAGGCTGTGGGGTCCCTCCCAGCAAGCATGGTGTGCCATGCCCTCTCAACTTTTTGCATGGGGCAGGACAGGCAGTCCCATGGGATCACCCACATAAATCTATCTTAACTGCAAAAGATTGTGATTGGCTAAATTTTTATTATAGAATTTATATCAGAAATTTACCATCAAAGTATCCTTTATTCTGGATTTATCATATACAGTGATGGAGGAAGGAAAAAATCTTACATCCATGTTGACCTCTCACCTACACAAGAAGCAGGCCCCTGTTTCTCTGTCTTGCTAATACAGCCTTTCCCCACCCCCACCCCCCCTTGACCATCCTTGCCCTGCCTCAACTTTTGGACACAACACTATATGAAAACTCCTGCTATCACCCTGATATCTCCTTCACTCTTCCCAAGCTGTCTCCTCTATCTCAGCAGCTCAGCCTCAGAGTCCAGCCTCAGCCCAAACCTCTCCCAGCTCACACTGTGACCTCAAAGGACCTTTAAATCTAGCCCAAGCACTTCTCTATCTCAACAGCCCTGATTTAGCTCAGACCTCCAAGCTCCTTCCCACCACTTTGTGCTATATAAAACACTAGTCTGTAAGACAGGGGGTTCTCTCTTTGCTGTGTGTTTGCTGGGAACTCTCTGCCATGCATTCACCTTGGAGTGAATCAACCTTCTGAATAAACCTGGTCTGCCTGTGGCTCCATGCTCTGTCTCTTCTTTCTTGGCACACAGCTTGTCTTGTTTTGTGGACTTGTGTATGGAGATTAAGTATATTACCTCAATCACTGACCATTTAAAAAACAATTTATAAACAAGGACTTGGAATGTGGCTCCACTAAAGTGTATCTGTGATCTTAGAAAGTCTTTTGGCTGCTTTTATTGGAAGGTGAGTGTCAGGAAGTGAACTGATAGAAAGGGATTGATGAGATTTCCTTTGAATTCTGTGGTGCTTCCCTGAAACTTGGAACACTTTGGTGATTTAAGCCCTTCAGATTAAAAGCTCATTAACAATTCTTGCTCAAAGATGCTAAAAATAATCAGCTACCTAGATCATGGACCTTGGATAAATGTTCTCTCTCCAACTTGAAGCTTTAAAAGAGGACTTAAAATGTCTTAAGATTGATGTTTTCAGGAATAAAATACAAAGAATTACCCTTTTTTCTTTGACTTAGCTGAACTTAGTTGTGAGAAGGAAGGGGAGTGTGGAACCCAGTGACTACCAATATTGGCAGGCTTGACCTATTAATGCCTACTCCCATGATTTCCTAAAGCTTTTATATGTGAGTTAAATCAAGAAAATACAGTGTGCAAGCAAAAGGACTCTGAAAATCAATATGTTGTCCATAATAGAGACTAGGGTACATGAGGAGTCTTCAAAAATTCCATTAAAAATGTGTGTTAGAGAAAAACTAGGTATCAATTTTTTAATTGTAATAAAATTAACTTACCTTTTAATTCCATTTTTTCTTTTTTTAGAAAAGATTTTATTTATTTACAGACATTTAGAGGGAGAGACAGAGAAAGGCCTTCCCTCCATTGGTTCACTCCCCAAATGGCCAGAATAGCCAGAGCTGCAACAATTGGAAGCCAGGAACCAGGTGTTTTTTCCTGGTCTCCCATATGGGTGCAGGGGTCCAAGCACTTGGGCCATCTTCTACTGCTTTTCCAGGCCACAGCAGAGAGCTAGATTCGAAGAGGAGCAGCCAGGACTAAAACTCGTGCCCATATGGGATGCAGGCACTGCAGGTGGAGGATTAACCCACTGCACCACTGCACTGGCCCTTTAATTCCATTTGTCTTGTGTATTTTTAAAAGTTTCCTTGGATATGGTTTGCCCTATGTGTGGTCTAGAGCACTCTAGGGAGGCATAAGGGAGACACTGATCCCTCTGCAGCTGCATGATGTGTTGATTGAGCTTATAAACCCAGAGTATGGGAACTCAAGTATAGCCCATTGGAAATAGCCTGTAAGGACATAGTAGTAATAGTGGTTAAGCAGTATTTATTGAGTCATTATATGCCAGACATGACTACTAGTATTTTAAATGTGTTGTCCCATTTCATTTTTGCTTAAGTACTAGATATAACTATTGTTATCATTTTCCAGATGAAGAGGAACAGAGATTACCCAAGATGCTATTGCTAAGCATTACAAAGTCAGCATTCAAACCTGGAAGCATTTCTTAATGGCGATGGTTAATTTTTGTTTGGATTTGTCAGTCTAGTAGATTGTATACACTATACATATATATGTATATATACAGTCTACACATTCCAAAAGGTTTTTATTTAAAAAGATTTATTTATTTTATTTGAAAGGCAGAGAGAGAGAGAGAGAGAGAGAGAGAGATCTTCCATCCACTGGTTTACTGCCCAAATGGTCGCAATGGCCAGAGGTGGGCTGATCCAAAGCCAGGGGTTTCTTCTGGATCTCCCACTTGGGTTCAGAGATTCAAGAACTTGGATCATCCTCCACTGTTTTCCCAGGCACATCTTCAGGGAGCTGGATCATAAACTGAGCAGCTGGGACTCTCACTAGAGCCCATAGGGTTGCCAGAGTTGCTGGCAATGGCTTTACTTGCTATGCCACAGCACTAGCCCAAGGTTAAGACTTTCAAAAGGCCTTATATATGACCTAAGTTTATGGGAGTAGAGAAGAGTTTGAGGCACCAAGAGACTTTGCATCACACCTTGAATGAGAAATCTGAGAATATTAGTGTCTCCCATCTCAGCCAACCTTCAGAAGAGGGTGATGTAAAGAGTTATTTTGCTTTCTGTTTTCCAAAGGGATGTTGGCCCTTTTGCCTCTCCAGGGATTCAAGAGTGAAACACAAGGCAACCTTTGCCTACCCAGGCAAAGGGATTTTGGCTGTATTTTTGGAGAGCTATAACACAGTGGGAAAAACAAGAGCTGTGCTTCTGTAAGACCCAGGAACAATTTAACATAGCTTTCAGCCTTACCACTACTGAATCACCATGAGCTCTCACTAGAAATTCAGGTACTTTGAAGACCTACATTAGCACATAGCTTTGTCAAGATGTAGGTGAGTGTGGCTAATTCAGTGAGAAAGAAAAGAGCTGGAAAAAAAGTGACACTTGGCATTGTCCATTCCATGCATGTGGTAGTGGGCTGTTTGCCTTTGAAACATTCTGTGGACTTCACTGGGTGTTATCTCCTCTACCTTGGATGGGAGTAGCCAGGTGCCAACTGGCAGCCATTCAGAGACAAGCCTTTGTGTTTGTTGGAATGAGGCCACTTCTGTTCTGAGCAGTGAGGTTTTTATTTAAAGACTAAAGCAGTGAGAAATTTAGGAGCTGGATTTAAAAGGAGGAAAGACAAAATTTCTGCCTTACCTTTATTTGTTTCTATTTTAGGAAACTTGCATTATTTGTAACTAAAACTTTACTTAGGCCTCTGAGGATTAGACATCATGCAAATTTCAAACAAAAATGTAAAGATAAAATAACTTTTTCACACATTCAGAAAACTTTTCTAGACTTTTACCAATGTTCCTGTTACTACTGCATTTGTGTTTTCTTTTCCTTGCTGCATTTTAAAAGTCCTACAGTGATTCAGGGCCTCTAGGGGAGTGTGTTTCTGGATCTGGCAAAAGAAAAGTCCTAAGATTGTATTTACTTGACATCTTTAGGCCTTGTTCAGTCTCCCAAAGTGCTGTCTTATAGTACAGGGGGTTGAGAAATTGCCAGAATGTCCTGAGCAAACTCTGCTCTGGTGGACATTGCTTTCACATTTGGAGAAGGGAAGATGCTGTGAAGAGGTTATCAGATCAAGATAGGAAAGCCAGTGGTGAGTGATTGGTAATAGGGCTGAGGAGAGTCTTAGACATTTCCCCTGAGCTTTAATGTGAACCGTTGCCACCCAAAATATGTCCACAGGTTTTTCTCCCTTCTCTCTTTTGACCTTCAGAGCTCCATCTACAGGTGAAAGTCAGTGTTGCATGTTGTTTTGGGTGACTCAGAGCTGTAATAATACATCAGGTACTGATATTAGGGCCTTGAGCTTCAGTAATGAGTACTATGGTTAAGAAGAGGGGACCAAAGACACGGGAGAGTCACGTGCTTCATGAATATTACTAAAGATTGCTATCCAGTGTTAGAGCAGGTGAGAGTGGATTCAATAGGAGGAGAGTCATAAATCTTTCTTAAGATTTTATTTATTTATTTGAGAGGCAGAGTTACAGACAGAGGGAGAGACAGAGAGAAAGGTCTTCTGTCTCCTTGTTCATTCCCCAATGGCCACAATGTCTGGACCTTAGCTGACCCAAAGGCAGGATCCAGGAGCTTCTTCTTGGTCTTCATACAGGTACAGGGGTCCAAGCACTTGGACCATCTTCCACTGCTTACACACGCCATACCAGAGTCTGGATTAGAAGTGCAGCAGCTGGGATATGAACTGCACCCATATGGGATGGTGGTGCTGCAGGTAGAAGCTTAGCTTACTATGCCATGGCTCTGGCTCTGCTTTTTCTTCTTCTTCCTTTTTTAATGTTAACTATCCTCCCCTAAGATTTAGATAAATCTGGCTGTTAAATTCTTCCATCTTTACATACTGGAGCAGTTACACATACTAGATTTTACTCTCAAGAGCAAGGAAAGTGCTATATTTCCATTTATTTTTCTCCTGTGGTATTCCAGATTTCTGCTCCATATTCACTAGAAAGCTGGTGGACATGACATTGATGCATCCAAGAAAACAACAACACCCTTCCCTCCCCAGAGGCATCACTACTTTTTACTGTTGATTTTAAGACCATGTGTGTCAAGCCACAGAACCATCCTCAGGTAACTGTCACATCATAGCCTCAGCAAAGGTGAGGTAGGCAAAAGAGGTAGGGAGAACAGCTGTGCATCCTGGGACCCAGAGGAGCATCTCAGGGCATCCTGGCTTTTTGTGACTCATCTGGAATCTCTGTCTCAGAAATTGGACCTGCTTCAGGCATGCTCTTGTGAGGGAACTGCAAGGTGGCCTCAGGGATCTCAAGGAAACCCTGGGTACATTATTTCTCTTTGTTATCAGTTTATGGGAATCAAAATATTTTCTTCTCTCCCATCCTCCCTCCCTTTCTCTCTTGTACATCTTTTCTGAAATGCTTCTTGTTCTTTCAAATACTATTGCAACCAATCTCCAAGATGATCCCTAATGATCCTTATCAGTGTTCACACTCTCTGCACACTCACTTAATCTGAGATAGCCCTGTAAACAGTAAAATGTCATGCAAGAAATGACATCTGACTTCTGAGGCTGTTAAAAGATCATTTTCCTCGACCTTAGATCATTTCCTATGGGGTAAACCCCATGTTGCAAGGATACTCAGTAAATCCTGTGGACAGAAGCCTGTGTGTTGAAATTGGGCTATAGCCGAAATCCAGTGACAGCTTGTCAATCATGTGAATGAACTTTACATGAACCCATCGGTCTTAGTCATCCCTTCAGATGTCTACAGCTCCAATGAATGTCTGAATTCAGCCTCAATAAAGACCCTGAACCACACAGATACTCAGTCCTTCCTTATATTCCCAATGCAGGATCTGAGAACAATAGCAATTTAAGTTCTAATGATTTCTAATAATAATTGTGTGTTAATTACAAAATTCAACCAATAGTATTAAGTAGACAAAAAAAATAATAAAAGAGAAAAAGTATTAAGTTGTACATCAACCGTCAGGGCAAGGGCTGATCAAGTCACCGTTTCTAATAGTGTCCATTTCACTTCAACAGGTTTCCTTTTTGGTGCTTGGTTAGTTGTCACCAATCAGGGAGAACATATGATATTTGTCCCTTTGGAACTGGCTTATTTCACTCAGCATGATGTTTTCCAGGTTCCTCCATTTTGTTGCAAATGACCGGATTTCATTGTTTTTGACTGCTGTATAGCATTCTATAGAGTACATGTCCCATAATTTCTTTATCCAGTCTACTGTTGATGGGCATTTAGGTTGATTCCAGGTCTTAGCTAGTGTGAATTGACCTGCAATATACATTAAGATGCAGACAGCTTCTTTGTTTGCCAATTTAAATTCCTTTAGGTAAATTCCAAGGAGTGGGATGGCTGGGTCGAACGGTAGGGTTATCTTCAGGTTTCTGAGGAATCTCCAGACTGACTTCCATAGTGGCTTGACCAGTTTGCATTCCCACCAACAGTGGGTTAGTGTCCCTTTTCCCCCACATCCTCACCAGCATCTGTTGTTGGTAGATTTCTGAATGTGAGCCATTTTGACTGGGGTGAGGTGAAACCTCATTGTGGTTTTGATTTGCATTTCCCTGATTGCTAGTGATCCTGAACATTTTTCATGTGGCTGTTGGCCATTTGGATTTCCTCTTTTGAAAAATGTCTGTTGAGGTCCTTGACCCATCTCTTAAGTGGGTTGTTTGTTTTGATGTTGTGGAGTTTCTTGATCTCTTTGTAGATTCTGGTTTTAACCCTTTATCTGTTGCATAGTTTGCAAATATTTTTTTACCATTCTGTCAGTTGTCTCTTCACTCTCCTGACTATTTCTTTTGCAGTACAGAAACTTCTCAATTTGATGCAATCCCTAATGTTAATTTTGGCTTTGACTGCCTGTGCCTCCTGGGTCTTTTCCAAGAAGTCTTTGCTGGTACCTATATCTTGCAGGGTTTCTCCAATGTTCTCTAATAATTTGATGGTGTCACATCGTAGATTTAGGTCTTTAATCCATGTTGAGTGGATTTTTGTGTAAGGTGTAAGGTAGGGGTCTTGCTTCATGATTCTGCATGTGGAAATCCAGTTTTCCCAGCACCATTTATTGAATAGACTGTCCTTACTCCAGGGATAGGTTTTGGATCCTTGATCAAATATGAGTTGTCTGTAGATGTTTGGATTGATTTCCGGTGTTTCTATTCTGTTCCATTGGTGTATCCATCTGTTTCTGTATCAGTACCATGCTGTTTTGATTACAACTGCCCTGTAGTATGTCCTGAAATCTGGTATTGTGATGCCTCCAGCTTTGTTTTTATTGTATAAGATTGCTTTAGATATTCGAGGTCTCCTGTGTCTCTATATGAATTTCAGCACCATTTTTTCTAGATCTGAGAAGAATGTCTTTGGTATCCTGATTGGAATTGCATTGAATCTATAAATTGCTTTTGGGAGAATGGACACTTTGATGATATTGATTCTTCCAATCCATGAGCATGGAAGATTTTTCCATTTTTTGGTATCCTCTTCTATTTCTTTTTTTAAGTTTTTGTAATTCTCATCATAGAGAACTTTAACGTCCTTGGTTAAGTTTATTCCAAGGTATTTGATTGTTTTTGTAGCTATTGTGAATGGGATTGATCTTAGCAGTTCTTTCTCAGCCGTGGCATTGCCTGTGTATACAAAGGCTGTTGATTTTTGTGCATTGATTTTATCTCCTGCCACTTTACCAAACTCTTCTATGAGTTCCAATAGTCTCTTAGTAGAGTTCTTTGGATCCCCTAAATAAAGAATCATATTATCTGCAAAGAGGGATAGTTTGAGTTCTTCCTTCCCAATTTGTATCCCTTTAATTTCTTTTTCTTGCCTAATAGCTCTGGCTAAAACTTCCAGAACTATATTGAATAGCAGTGGTGAGAGTGCACATCCCTGTCTGGTGCCAGATCTCAGTGGAAATGCTTCCAACTTTTCCCCATTCAATAGGTTGCTGGTCATGGGTTTTTCATAAATTGCTTTGATTATATTGAGGAATGTTCCTTCTATACCCAGTTTTCTTAGAGTTTTCATCATGAAAGGGTGTTGTATTTTATCAAATGCTTACTCGGCGTCTATTGAGATAATCATATGGTTTTTCTTCTGCAGTCTGTTAATGTGGTGTATCACATTGATTGTTTTGCACACATTGACCCATCCCTGCATACCAGGGATAAATCCCACTTGGTCTGGGTGGATGATCTTTCTGATGTGTTGTTGCATTCTATTGGCGAGAATTTTATTGAGGATTTTTGCGTCTATGTTCATCAGGGAAATTGGTCTGTAATTCTCTTTCAATGCTGCATCTTTTTCTGGCATAGGAATTAAGGTGATGCTGGGTTCATAGAAAGAATTTGGGAGGGTTCCATCTTTTTCGATTGTTCTGAATAGTTTGAGAAGAATTGGAGTTAGTTCTTCTTTAAATGTCTGGTAGAATTCAGCAGTGAATCCATCTGGTCCTGGGCTCTTCTTTGTTAGGAGGGCCTTTATTACTGTTTCAATTTCTGTTTCAGTTATTGGTCTATTTAGGTTTTCTAAGTCTTCCTGGTTCAATTTAGGTAGGTTTCATGTGTCCAGGAATCTATCCATTTCTGATAGATTTTCCTGTTTGCTGGCATACAAGTCCTTGTAGTAATTTCTAATGATTCTTTTTATTTCTGAGGTGTCTGTTGTTACATTTCCTTTTTCATCTCTGATTTTATTGATTTGAGTCTTCTCTGTCTCTCTCTGTCTAAAAAAATTTTTAATGAAAAAAATAAATAACAGAATATATATAGCAGGGAGAGTTCAGGTGATACAAAAGGCTCAGTTACACATAAGTATACACATAGAAAAACAAAAGTAGTGTACTTTACCTATAGCAGACATCATAACTACTTTAATTTTCCCTTTCTTCTCTTTCCTGTACTCCATTTATGAAGTGGTTTGCCATAGGGGCATTGGAGTCAGGACTTCTGAGGCCTTGGAAGACAGGATCTGGGTAAGGAGAAGTCCTAAAAATAGAAACTACAGGTGAAAGGGAATATCCTTTTGGGAGCGCTCTATGCCATACTTTTTCTGCTTCTTGCTCTTGTCTGTGCTGTACAATCATCTCTGGTTTTTCAAACTGGTAGTTTCTTTGGCTTCATTAGTATACCTGTTTGGTGGGTTAGGAATTTGAGGATGTAAGATCTCCTAGTTTGGGTAAAAGTATCTATAATCTTAATACACTGTAGTATTTCTCTTACAAATATAGATTTCAGTCAATGAGGAAACCTTAGTGGGTCATGAGACTAAAATCGCACACATACCTATTGCCTATGAACCTGAATCCTCATAATCACTTGATACTTCCATTATGGCATTTACTGCCTCCTTCTTCATAGCAATGGCTTATGTATGGATGTTTCTAGGCTTGAAGTGAGTTTACTCAGTAAAGTGAGTAAACTAACTATGGAGCTTTCTTATCATCTCTTGGAGAGGTTCCTATCAGGGCCATTTTGCATCTCTCTCTCTAGGATATTTACTTATTAATTTAATTATTCCTTTAAATGCCTATGACATAATGTAGTCCATATTTTAAAGACCTGTATCACTAATTTCCTTCCTAGATTTAGGCACCAAGGCTTTACAGACCTAGGGCAAGTTAGTTCACAATTTACCAGAATCTGGGCAAGATTAAAGATTATCTTGGGGCTGGTGCTATGGGATAGCAGGTAAAGCCACCTCCTGCAGTGCTGGCATACCATAGGGGCAACGGCTTGATTCCTGACTAATCTTCAAATCCAGATTTCTGATGTGGCTTGGAAAAGCAGTATAAGATGGCCAAGTCCTTGGGGTCCTGCACCCATGTTGGAGACATGGAAGAAGTTCCTGTCTCCAGGCTTTGGACCAGCACAGCTCTGGCCATTGCAGCCATCTGGGGAGTGAACCAGCAGATGAAATACCTCTCTCTCTTTCTCTCTCTTCCTCTGCCTCTCTTTAATTCTGCATTTCAAATAAATAAAATAAATCTCTTTTAAAAAAATATTATTTCCAGGGACCATCATTGTGGCATAGCAAGTTGAGCCATTGCGTATAAAACCAGCATCCCATATGGGTACCAGTTTGAGTCCTGGCTGCCTCAATTCCTATCCAGTTCCTGCTAATGCACCTGTGAAAGCAACTAAAGATGGCCCAAGTCCTTGCCACTATGTGGGAATCCTTAAAGAAGCTCCTGGCTCCTGGTTCCTGGCTCTTGGCTTTGACCTAGCCCAGCCCTGGCCTTTGCAGCCACTTGGGAAGCAAGCCAGTCCAAATATGGGAGGCAGGAACTCCATTGTGTTTCCCACTTGCGTAGCAGAGGCCCAAGTATTTGAGCCATATTTTGATGTTTTTCCAGGTGCATTTTCAAGGAGCTGTATTGAAAGAAGAGCACATAGGACTCAAAGTGGCACTCTCATATGGGGTTCTGGCATTGTATACAGTGGTTTACCTGCTGTGCCACAATGCCAGCCCTTCAGAGGAGATGCTTGACCTGATTGTCAGATAATCAATCAGCAAACAGATAGAAGTGCCTGGAGTACTAAGAACTTATATACATTTGTAACAAAGAAAAAACCCTACTAGGATCCATTTAATTTCTTATTGTCACAGTGATGGATTTGAGTAGATCTAAGACCAGGAAAACTGATATGTATCTTGACCTCAGTAAGCCTCCACAATGCTGTGAACAAAGGTGAAATGTGACTTTGGGGTCAGACATCTGTTGACTCCCATCAGATCATCTCAGGAAAGAGATGAACAGTTTGAGATCTGATTATGGCAGCTTTAAGTTGCCTCATTTTTCAGTCTTCATTCATGTTTGCAGGTAGTGAGGTCCTAATTATATTTAGAGAAAGCTTAGAAGATGAATTGGAGAAGTATGTTGCAGATAGGACAGCATCCTTCCAATGAAGTCCTTATCAGTCAGGTTTTCATTAAAGCCTTGTGTTGATTAGATCTGGTCAACAAAGGAAGTGGAGAAATTGGAAATTTTAGAAGATGAAGAAAAATTAAATCCCACTTGGTCTGGGTGGATGATCTTTCTGATGTGTTGTTGCATTATATTGGCCAGAATTTTATTGAGGATTTTTGTGTCTACGTTCATCAGGGAAATTGGTCTGTAATTTTCATTCAATGCTGCATCTTTTTCTGGCTTAAGGATCAAGGTGATGCTGGGTTCATAGAAAGAATTTGGGAGGATTCCCTCTTTTTTGATTGTTCTGAATAGTTTGAGAAGAATTGGAGTTAGTTCTTCTTTAAGTGCCTGGTAGAATTCAGCAGTGAATCCATCTGGTCCTGGGCTCTTCTTTGTTAGGAGGGCCTTTATTACTGTTTCTGTCTCAGTTAAGGATCTGTTTAGGTTTTCTAAGTCTTCCTGGTTCAATCTAGGTAGGTTTCATGTGTCCAGGAATCTATCCATTTCTGATAGATTTTCCTGTTTGCTGGCATACAAGTCCTTATAGTAATTTCTGATGACTCTTTTTATTTCTGTGGTGTCTGTTGTTACATTTCCTTTTTCATCTCTGATTTTATTGATTTGGGTCTTTTCTTTTTTTAGTTAGCTGGGCCAATGGTATGTCAATTTTGTCTATTTTATCAAAAAGCCAGCTCATTGTTTGGTAGATCTTTGTAATTTTTTTGATTCAATCCTGCTGAATTCTTCTCTGATTTTAATTATTTCTCTTCTACTAGTTTTGAGTCTGGTTTGCTGTAGTTTTTCTAGGTCCTTGAGATGCATTGAAAGCTTATCGATTTGGTGCCTTTCCAATTTCTTGATGTAGGCACCTATTGATATAAACTTTCCTCTTAACACTGCTTTTGCTGTATCCCATAAGTTTTGATATGTTGTGTTGTTATCCTCATTTACTTCCAGAAAGTTTTTGATTTCTCTTTTGATTTCTTCTGTGACCCAGTGTTCATTCAAGAGCATGTTGTTCAGTCTCCATTGTGTTAACATATGCTCTAGGGATTCCTGAATTGCTGATTTCCAGCTTCATTCCACTGCAGTCTGAGAAGCTGCATGGTATGATTTCAATCATGCTGAGTAAAATAAGCCAGTCCCAAAGGGACAAATATCATATGTTCTCTCTTATCAGTGACAGCTAACTGAGCACTTAAAAGGAAACCTGTTGTGAAATGGACACTATGAGAAACAATGACTTGATCAGCCCTTAAATTGACTGTTGAGGAACAACTTACTACTTTATTCCTTTTAGTATTTTTTTTGTTCTACTTAATACCATTCGTTGAACTCTTTAATTAACACACAACTATTCTGAGGTGTTTAAATTTAACTGAAAAGTGATCCCTGTTAAATATAAGAGTGGGAGTAAGAAAGGGAAGAGATGTACAGTTTGTCACATGCTCAATTGGACTCACCTCTAACGGCAGAGTTAGAAATATGCCAGGGGATTCCAATTCAATCCCAACAAGCTGGCATGTACCAATGCCATCTCGCTAGTCAAAGGGATCAGTTTCAGTTCATAATGGATCATAATGATAGGATTAAGAGTCAAAGGTCTATACTAGCTGATAGAATTAAAAAGGAGAGAATATTCCAACATGGGAAGCGAGATACTCAGCAGACTCATAGAATGGCAGATGTCCTAAACAGCACTCTGGCCTCAGAATCAGCCCTTAAGGAATTCAGATCTGGCTAAAAACCCAGTAGAGTATTTAAGGCATGGAATGCCAAGACACTGTGGCAAAAAAAAAAAAAAAAACTGGCCTAAGAGAAAGATCTCTGTGAGTGAAATCCCAGCAGAAAGAGCGGGCCATCAAAGAAGGAGGTACCTTTCTCTGAAGGGAGAAAAGAACTTCCACTTTGACTATGGCCTTGTCTAAATAAGATTGGAGTTGGTGAACTCAAAAGGCTTCCATAGCCTTGGCAGCTCATGACAAGAGCCGTTACTTAGTATATACTAAATTGATCTTCTGTATATAAAGATAATTGAAAATGAATCTTGATGTGAATGGGATGGGAGAGGAAGTGGGAGATGGGATGGCTGTGGGTGGGAGGGATGTTATTGGGAGAAAAGCCGCTATAATCCAAAAGTTGTACTTTGGAAATTTATATTTACTAAATAAAAGTTAAAAAAGATATACCATATATTTTCACATGTAAAAAAAAGTTAAATAGTGATTGGCCTGTGGTCTGTGGGGTTGGAGTCCTGGCTCTACCACTGCTGCTTTCTCACTGTGACTTGCAAGTGCCTTGATCTCTTGGTTGCTTTGTTTCCCCATAGGTAAAATGGGATGAAAGTGGTGCCTCATCCTTCATAAAGAAACTGTGGGAATTGAGGTCAATAATCCAGACCAGTCCCTTGATAAGTAGTAGAAAGCTACATAGGAGAAACTTATTCAAATCAGAAGATACTCTGATCTTTTAATTTTAAATAGAATTTAATGATCAACTTCAATCAGAATAATGTGCTCTAAATAAGCCCAAATTGTCATTTTTCATTCAGTGGATTCTAAACTCCCTGGACTAAAACAACAAAAACAAAAAAAGATGACAAGCGGTTCTTGTTGCATACAGATGTCTGGTCCCATCACATTTTTGGATGATCAGTGTGTAAGGGTTAATACAACTGGCTACCTAAAAAATGCTTAATAAGGAAACATTGAGATGATGGGAAAAGGCTGCAGATAATTTACTTTGTGTCTTACCTCCAAGATAGGTCAGGTGATGGCTTCTGTTGGGGGGGGGGGGTTTGCTTGTTGATGCTCTCTACAGAGCAAAAACAATGACCAGTGCTGAGCCAAGCCAAAGTCAGGATCCTGGAACACCACCATTATCTCTCATGAATGTGACTGAGGCCTAAGCACTTAGTATCTTTGCACTACTTTCCCAGGGGCATCACCATGGAGCTGGATCAGAAGTGTGGCAGCTGAGACTCAAACTGGCTCTCATTTGTGATACCAGTGTCCCAAGTGGCAACTTCACCCTCTCTATCAGAATGTCATCCCTTTTGGATTCTGGATCTTGATTTAGACTGATCTTGTAATGTGCTCCAAGACAAGAATGCCCACCAGGCTAGGACAATTAATAAAGACATGCTTTCTTGTCTCTTAGGATGGTCCTTTAGGCCAATCTCTTTGGGAAGAATGACTTTTGCTGTCTAAAATGCATTTCTATGTCTGCTCAGGGCACCTGTGAAATGCAATCTGAGGAAAAAGAATCAAGATCTTTGCTTTCTTTCCACCCTGATGGCAAAGTTCCTGTGTTGGCATTTACAAACTGATGCCATACAGATGCTCACACCCTTCTGGCTGCCTTCATTTATCAAAGGCAGAACTATTTTCAGAGTTAGATTTTTCAGGATATAATATGTTTCTCACTTCAGATTCCATCTATGCGCATGCAGATGCTATATATTCATTATTTTCTGATGAACTGAGTACCTCTTGAATGGGAGGATCTTCAACAGTAGTGCTAGTGCAGTCTGAAGACAAGGTGGGTTTCTTAAGGGACTGCTTTAACACTCAGGGTGGAAGCATTATCCATCACTCTTTTCAATTTTCTATTGGGTATTAATAGGGCAGCTTTAAAATCTATCCTTATTCTTCCTAATAAACCATCTGCTTTTAAAGTGTGGTGACTCCAAACCCAAAATTCCAATGTAAATCTGTGGGGTCACATTTATAGTGAGCTGTTCATCTCATTTAGGATTATAAGAACTACTGAATTTTGCTTTTTTTTCCTCCATCTGTAAATTTATATATATATATATATATATATATATATATATGTCTCAGACTAGCTTTTTTTTTTTTACTTTAGTTTGGCACTAGAAATACCTGTCTGCAACTACAACCTTCCACTGTGGTTGTTACTAGTATCAGACCCTGGTAAAGCAGTGGCCATGTCCCAAAATTCAGCATGAATTATGTATCAGAAACTGTAGTAGATGGCCAGTGCTGCAGCTCACTAGGCTAATCCTCCACCTTTGGCACCGATACATTAGATTCTAGTCCCAATTGGGGCACTGATTCTGTCCCAGTTGCTCCTCTTCCAGGCCAGCTCTCTGCTGTGGCCAGGGAGTGCAGTGGAGGATGGCCCAAGTGCTTGGGCCCTGCACCTGCATGGGAGACCAGGAGAAGCACCTGGCTCCTGCCATCAGATCAGCGTGACGCACTGCCTGCAGTGCGCTGGCCATGGCAGCCATTGGAGGGTGAACCAACAGCAAAGGAAGACCTTTCTCTCTGTCTCTCTCTCTCTCACTGTCCACTCTGCCTGCCCAAAAATAAAAAAAAAAGTAAAATACAAAAGCCACATAGAGTAGTGGGAATTTAATGCAGAAGTTAGCATTCACATGTATGGCATCAGTGTGTGGGGTTGATTCTCAGCTTTGAGACTTGACCTCAGCTTCCTGCTAACTCAGGCCATGGGTGGGAGTGATGATGCCTCAGATGCTTGGATTCCTTCTATCCTCATTATAGACTCAGACCAAGTTTCCAGCTACAGGATCACTCTCAGCCAAGGCCCAGTCAGTACATGTATTTAGAGAGGAAACCAGCAGGTGGAGTTCTCTTTTTCTCTCTCTCTTTATTCCTCTCAAATAAATAACTTCTGAAGGAAAGAAAAAGAAAGAAAGACTACCCTGGGAGTCTGAGGGGAGTTAAAAGGAAAAAACACAAACATGACACTTCCTGGATGGGCAATATGAGTCAAAAAATTATCTGCTCACCTAACTGGTAAATGAAACACAAAAGTAAAACAAGGACCAATATGCATGAAGACGAGGAGAATAAGAGTGAGCATCTCTGTTCTCTAGGGGTTACATAAACTTAGGGTTTTCAAAAATTCATGCAGAGTTCAATTAGAAAATAAACTTATTTTGTTATAAAAATACTGAAATTTAGGCATTTTTTTCATACTGCACATTTCCAACTATTTGGTAAACCCTTGTGTGTACCTAATGACAATCATAACCTAAGTGTAAGTCAAATAACATTTATCTCCATAGATTAACAGTTTCAGGAAAAGATTGGTACCAAGTATCAAGTCCTACCTACTCTATTTTGTAGGACTAAAGGAAAATGAGCTCATAAAATTATGCAAATCATGCATGCAAGAGAGAAAGAGAATAGGAAAAAATTAGAAATTTAAGGATACAGAGGAATGGAAAATTCTCAAAGGATTCTCATTGTGGCTTTTACCATTTAAGGTTGAGAAGTTTGCTTACTCTTTTTCTTACAATAAAAATTCAAGAAAACATTTAGAAATCCAGCACAATCATAGTCAACTGCATGGTGAATTTAGGAAGGTTACAACAATGGTAGCTATTGTTAAAACTTGTAAGTGGATTAGATTGGCTCCAAATAAACTCTATTAATTGTTCAAATCATCCAAAATCCATGAGTTACACCTAAATGGCCAGACTGTCATGAGTGGTACTCCTGCCTTCTCCCATCCTAAATTTTTTTCAAAGGGTAATTCATAAATAAAAATGTCTGCTCTGATATACTGTTCATGCTTGGACCATGGACAGTGGTGTACAGGCAAGACAGATAACTTGTCTGCTTGAGACACAGGTCCATGCATCAAGGGAAGCCACATCTGGACATGATACAACTTTTGATCTCATTTAGAAATCATGGATTTGAGTGAAAAGTGATAAGTAGATGAGATCTTAGCACTGTATCTCTGGATATGGAATGAAGTTAAGATATGTGGGAGAAAAGGAATTCTAGTATGTGGTGACCACTATCCATTCAATTTCAGTAGTGTTTTTCTGTAAGAGGATCACATATCCACTCCTAGTCTGGAAAAATTTCAAGGCCAGATTATTCTGGCCAAGGAAATATTAGTAGAAATTTGAATTATGTCAGTGTCAGTTTTGTGGCATACCTGGTTAGATCTTTGCCTGCAGTGCTGGAAATCCATATGGGAGCTTGTTCAAGCCCTAGCTGCTTCATTTCTAATCCAGCTCCCTGATAATATGCCTTGTAAAGGAGCAGAGGATGAACCAAGTGCTTGGGCCCCTGTACCCATGTGGGAGACCTGGAAGAAGCTCCAGGCTCCTGGGTTCAACCCAGCCTAGCCCTAGCCATTGCTGCCATATGAGGAGTGAACCAGAATGTAAATGATCTGTCTCACTCTCTTTCTTTCTCTCACTGTAACTCTGACTTTGATCTCAGGAGTGCTCATCAAATCCCAGACAGGAGGCAAGGACGTGACATCACTGAGGCTCATGACTCAGCAAATGAGTGCCCCTCAGGCTCCCAGCATGCATGCTATCCTTTGCAGTCTGTCCTAGAAAGCTCTGCAGGACTAAGACTGAAGGCACAGAAAATGGAGGGAGAACGTGCTTCTCTGACAGCAGGAACCATGAGATTGGCAGCAGCAGCAGGGAGGAAGAACTGGGGAC
Organism: Oryctolagus cuniculus; assembly: GCF_051225735.1. Taxonomy (NCBI): domain Eukaryota; kingdom Metazoa; phylum Chordata; class Mammalia; order Lagomorpha; family Leporidae; genus Oryctolagus; species Oryctolagus cuniculus. The sequence goes on along the minus strand of NC_142873.1, from coordinate 2,264,520 downwards.
ACTGGAAAGTGGATCTGGGATGTCAGCAGGCCTGGTGGATGAACAATCAGTGTGGAGCTGCCCCACTGGGCTGGGGCCTGACGGCCGCCTCCTGCAGCAAGTCGTGGCCCAGCATGGCTAAAGACAGTCAGCGTTTTCTGTGGGAAGCTCATTTGAGGCACTGGCGCTCAGAGCCTCCTGCCCAGGTTCTGGAGACCCCATGTGTCAGTGCCCAGTGATTCTGATGAGCAGGCAAGCAGTCCCCTCTTGGGTCCAGGTCAAACCAGTAAATGCAAACACAGGTGGTCTGACACCACCCAGACTGCCCAGCAGGACACAGGTTCAATGACAGCCCCTCTGCCCAGCCTGCTTTCCAGGGATGGCCCTCCCCTCCCCACACCCACAGGCTGCTGAACGGAGCCACTGGGTCTCAGCCCCCCAGCCAAGGGGAGGAGGCTATACCCGTGACCCAAGTGGGGCCATCTCAAGACCTCTCCAGGAACTTGGATGCAGGGAGGGGCAGCCTCCAGGGAGTGACCATAGCCTCTCCCTGAGCCTCTGAACCCTGAAGGCTGCCCACACCCTCCAAAGAACCTTCTTCATCTGACTGCCCACAGACAGGCTGTGTCACCAGCCACCAAGCAGCTTAGTCAGAACCACGGTGGACAGGATGACCCAACAGTGCACTTAATGCCCCCATGCCTGGCCAGCTCTGGGCTCGCACACTATTCCATCTGCACCCCCTCACCTGCTCACATGCTAGTCTCTGGGAGCACAGGAGTGGCCAGAGAGGGGAGGACATCTCAGTGGATGAGGCCACACAGCTCAGGAGCTTGGGAGAAGCTGCTCTGGATTTGAGTCAGCACATCTGATCCCTGTACCAGCTCCCCAGAGCACCTGGCTTCTCCCTGGGCCCAGAGCCTGCAGGTGCTGGAACCCTGCCCCAGGGATGGGCTCTCGCTACCAGATTTTCCACATGCACCCTTGGGCTGCCTCCTCAGTGTTGCTACCATTACCGTGAGTCATTTCTTCCTATATTTGACTTTCTTATTTACTTGAATTTTATAACTACTTACTCTTGCATTTCACTTCACTCATGTTTTTACTGAAATTTACTTTATAAGGAATTACTCAAGGGACACAAACAAGCACAGACACACACACACAGAGCAGCTGGGGAATGTGAAGTCAAGACAGCCATTCAGGTCAGATTGTGCCAAGACAGAGTCAGACCTCAAGAATGTGCCTGGGTGCTTCCATTGGTTTGCCAGCACCTGGGCACTGTGTCCCCAGAGTGCACGGGGCCAGACCCAGGGCACTGCAGCCCAGGCTACACAGGGCCAGAGCCAGGGCACTGTGGCCCCAGGCTGCACGGGGTCAGCACCCAGGCACTGCAGCCCCAGAGTGCACGGGGCCAGACCCAGGGCACTGCAGCCCAGGCTACACAGGGCCAGAGCCAGGGCACTGTGGCCCCAGGCTGCACGGGGTCAGCACCCAGGCACTGCAGCCCCAGGCTGCACGGGGTCAGCACCCAGGGCACTGCAGCCCCAGACTGCATGGGGTCAGACCTTGGGAACTGTGGCCCCAGGCTCTGGGGGAGGGACATAGAGCACTGCTTCACACCTGAGGCCTTGCCAGCATCCCATTTGGGTGTCAGTTTGAGTCCTGGCCTCTCTACTTCTGATCCAGCTCCCTGCAAATGCCCTCAAAAAGCAGTAGAAGATGGTCCAAGTTCTTGGGCCCCTGTACCCTCATGGGAAGATCCAGAGGAAGCTCCTGGCTCCTGGCTTTGGATCAGCCCAGCTCTGGCTGACACAGCCATTTGGGGAGTGAACCAGAAGATGGAAGGCCTTTCTCTGTCTCTCCCTCTCTCTCTAACTCTACCTCTTAAATAAATAATAAATAAAATCTTTTAAAAAGTGCTTCTTGGTGATTATTGCACATATTTGAATTGTGGATTTTTAAAAGATTAGTTGCATAGTAAGAAAATTGTATTTGTATCAGTAAATATTTCTACCAGTGAATAGAAATAAAGACTTGTATCAGTAAATCTGGGGGGGCGAAGCCAAGACGGCGCAATAGTGAGGGTGCGCATCGATAGCCCGGGAAAATTTAGTTTAATAAAAGTGGAGTTACGGTAGCCTCAGAAAAAGGATCAGGAAAAAAATTGCAGAGGAAACTCTTCTGGATCTAGTGGCTGTGACTCGGAGGACCTACTGGGAGAGCAGGGTCACCCACGGTGCAGAAGCCAAGCCGCGGGAGCCACAGGGTCTGCGTGCCAGTGTGGGAAGGGGAGTGGATGTGACACAGACACCAGCGGGGAGAAGAGGGACGTCCAGGGCTCCAAGTCCACATATCGGTGCTGGAAGGGGAGGTGAGCTCAGTAACCAGAGACATTGGCAGGGAAACAGCGGACAGAATTTAGAGGGAAGTGGGCTTTGAAGTGGGAGTGTTAACCAGACTGACTACAGGAGAGAAGGAAAAAAAAAAAGGGTTGGGGGTACTGGTACAGATGAGTTTCTCTCTCCGCCAACCTTGCAAAGGCGAGCAAGAGACAAAGAGCAAGCCCCACTTGGCCAGTTGGGATATACATAATAAAAGGGGAGAGCTAAGGCTACAATTCAGTAGCCTAGGCAACCCAGTAGGAGTCCATAGGAGAAACTGAGCCCGCACAGACTCTATGGGTAGAGCCAGAGATCAGAAGCTAAATGCCATCAATTCTGCTCAGCCGTGCAGTATTACTTACCTCCTGAATAAAAAATAAAATAAATAAATAAATAAAGAGAGATTTACCACGCATAACCTGAGGGTGTCACCTTTGCACACCTGTAACCCAGAAGAACCAAGCAGAGCTCTCAGGCCACACCCATCTCAAGCCTCCAAGGCTCCTCCAACAGCAGGCAGTCCACTTAAAACAGACATAACAGCAGGCAGTCCACTTAACACAGACATAGTATAAAAAAAAAACCCTCACAGTGACGAAAGAAGAATTAACTATGCCAAGCAACACAAAAATCGAGGAAACAAGATCAACGATGACACTATGACACCTCCAAATAAACAAAACACCCCAAGCCAAGATTATGAAGATGATGAGACAGAAGAAATACAAGATACAGATTTCAAAAAATTTATGATAAGAACATTTAGAAGTTTTCAAAAGCAAATCCTTGAACTACAGAAATCCTTATTGGACAGGATTGAAAATCTCTCTCGTGAAAATGAAATTTTAAGGAAGAATCAAAATGAAACGCAGAAACTGGTAGAGCAGGAAAGTGTGATAGTGAAGAGAAATCAAAATGAAATGAAGAGCTCAATAGATCAAATGACAAACACATTAGAGAGCCTTAAAAACAGAATGGGTGAAGCAGAAGAGAGAATATCGGACTTAGAAGACAGAGCACAGGAAAACATACAGTCAAATCAAAGAAAAGAAGGGGAAATTAGAAATCTAAAAAATATTGTTGGGAATCTACAGGATACTATAAAAAAAACCAACATTCGAGTTCTAGGAGTTCCTGAAGGCGTGGAGAGAGAGAAAGGATTAGAAGGCCTTTTTAGTGAGATACTAGCAGAGAACTTTCCAGGTTTGGAGAAGGACAGAGACATCTTAGTACAGGAAGCTCATAGAACCCCAGTAAACATGACCAAAAGAGATCCTCACCATGACACATTGTAATTAAACTCACCACAGTGAAACATAAAGAAAAGATCCTAAAATGTGCAAGAGAGAAAATCAGATTACTCTCAGAGGATCTCCAGTTAGACTCACAGCAGACTTCTCACCAGAAACACTACAGGCTAGAAGGCAATGGCGAGACATAGCACAGGTGCTAAGAGAGAAAAATTGCCAGCCCAGAATATTATAACCTGCGAAGCTCTCATTTGTGAATGAAGGTGAAATAAAGACCTTTCATAGCAAACAGAAATTGAAAGACTTTGCCACCACTCATCTGGCCCTGCAAAAGATACTTAAAGATGTGCTACACTCAGAAACACAGAAACACAGCCATCAATATGAAAGAAGGTAAAGAAAGAAAAACCACCAGTAAAAGAGCATGGGAAGCTCAAAGCATATACTAGAAAATATCTCCGGGAAAATGGCAGGGCAAAGTCACTACGTATCAATAGTCACATTAAACGATCATGGACTTAACTTTTCAGTTAAAAGACACCGATTGGCTGATTGGCTTAAGGAACACAACCCAACTATTTGTTGCCTACAAGAAACACATCTCTCTAACAAAGATGACAGCAGACTGAAAGTGAAAGGTTGGAAAAAGATATTCCATGCCAACAGAAACAAAAAAAGCAGGTGTAGCCATATTAATATCAGACAAAATAAACTTTAATACAAAAACTGTTAAGAGAGACAAAGAGGGACACTATATAATGATTAAGGGTTCAATTCAACAGGAAGATATAACAACTATCAATGTATATGCACCTAATTACAGGGCACTGGTCTATTTAAAAGATATGTTAAGGGACTTAAAGGGAGACTTAGACCCCAATACAACAGTACTGGGGGACTTCAATACTCCACTCTCAGAAATAGACAGATCATCTGGACAGAAGATCAACAAGGAAACAGCAGATTTAATCGACACTATTGCCCAAATGGATCTAACAGATATCTACAGAACTTTCAATCCTACATCTAAAGACTTTACATTCTTCTCAGCAGTGCATGGAACCTTCTCTAGGATTGATCACATACTAGGTCATAAAGCAAGTCTCAGCAAATTTAAAAGAATTAGAATCATACCATGCAGCTTCTCAGAACACAGTGGAATGAAGCTGGAAATTAACAACTCAGGAATCCCTAGAAAGTATGCAAACACATGGAGACTGAACAACATGTTCCTGAATGAACACTGGGTCATTCAAGAAATCAAAAGAGAAATCAAAAACTTTCTGGAAGAAAATGAGGATAACAACACAACATATCAAGACTTATGGGATACGGCAAAAGCAGTATTGAGAGGCAAGTTTATAGCAATAGGTGCCTATATCAAGAAATTGGAAAGGCACCAAATCAATAAGCTTTCAATGCATCTCAAGGACCTAGAAAAACTGCAGCAAACGAAACTCTAATCTTGTAGGAGAAGAGAATTAATTAAAATCGGAGAAGAAATTAACAGGATTGAATCCAAAAAAATCATTACAAATAATCAGCCAAGCGAAGAGCTGGTTTTTTGAAAAAATAAACAAAATTGACACCCCATTGGCCCAACTAGCTAAAAAAAGAAGAGAGAAGACCCAAATCAATAAAATCAGAGATGAAAAAGGAAACGTAACAACAGACACCACAGAAATAAAAGAATCATCAGAAATTACTACAAGGACTTGTATGCCAGCAAACAGGGAAACCTATCAGAAATGAATAGATTCCTGGACACATGAAATCTACCTAAGTTGAACCATGAAGACATAGAAAACCTAAATAGACCCATAACTGAAACAGAAATTGAAACAGTAATAAAGGCCCTCCCAACAAAGAAAAGCCCAGGACCAGATGGATTCACTGCTGAATTCTACCAGACATTTAAAGAAGAACTAATTCCATTTCTTCTCAAACTATTCAGAACAATCGAAAAAGAGGGAATCCTCCCAAATTCTTTCTATGAAGCCAGCATCACCTTAATCCCTAAGCCAGAGAAAGATGCAGCATTGAATGAAAATTAAAGACCAATTTCCCTGATAAACATAGACGCAAAAATCCTCAATAAAATTCTCGCCAATAGAATGCAACAACACATCAGAAAGATCATCCACCCAGACCAAGTGGGATTTATCCCTGGTATGCAGGGATGGTTCAACATTCGCAAATCAATCAATGTGATTCACCACATTAACAGACTGCAGAAGAAAAACCATATGATTATCTCAATAGATGCAGAGAAAGCATTTGATAAAATACAACACCCTTTCATGATGAAAACTCTAAACCAATTGGGCATAGAAGGAACATTCCTCAATAAAATCAAAGCAATTTATGAAAAACCCACGGCCAGCATCCTATTGAACAGGGAAAAGTTGGAAGCATTTCCACTGAGATCTGGCACCAGACAGGGATGCCCACTCTCACCACTGCTATTCAATATAGTTCTGTAAGTTCTAGCCAGAGCTATTAGGCAAGAAAAAGAAATTAAAGGAATACAAATTGAGAAGGAAGAACTCAATCTATCCCTCTTTGCAGACGATATGATTCTTTACATAGAGGATCCAAAGAACTCTACAAAGAGACTATTAGAACTCATAGATGAGTTTGGCAAAGTGGCAGGAGATAAAATCAATGCACAAAAATCAACAGCCTTTGTATACACAAGCAATGCCACGGCTGAGAAAGAACTGCTAAGATCAATCCCATACACAATAGCTACAAAAACAATCAAATACCTTAGAATAAACTTAACCAAGGACATTACATTTCTCTACGATGAGAATTACAAAAACTTAAAAAAAGAAATAGAAGAGGATACCAAAAAATGGAAAAATCTTCCATGCTCATGGATTGGAAGAATCAATATCATCAAAATGTCCATTCTCCCAAAAGAAATTTATAAATTCAATGCAATCCCAATCAAGATACCAAAGACATTCTTCTCAGATCTGGAAAAAATGGTGCTGAAATTCATATGGAGGCACAAGAGACCTCAAATAGCTAAAGCAATCTTGTACAACAAAAACAAAGCCAGGGGCATCACAATACCAGATTTCAGGACATACTACAGGGCAGTTGTAATCAAAACAGCATGGTACTGGTACAGAAACAGATGGATAGACCAATGGGACAGAATTGAAACACCTGAAATCAACCCAAACATCTACAGCCAACCTATATTTGATCAAGGATCTAAAACCAATTCCTGGAGCAAGGACAGTCTATTCAATAAATGGTGCTGGGAAAACTGGATTTCCACGTGCAGAAGCATGAAGCAAGACCCCTACCTTACACCTTACACAAAAATCCACTCAACATGGATTAAAGACCTAAATCTATGACCTGACACCATCAAATTATTAGAGAACATTGGAGAAACCCTTCAAGATATTGGCACAGGCAAAGAGTTTCTGGAAAAGACCCGGGAGGCACAGGTAGTCAAAGCCAAAATCAACTATTGGGATTGCATCAAATTGAGAAGTTTCTGTACTGCAAAAGAAACAGTCAGGAGAGTGAAGAGACAACCGACAGAATGAGAAAAAATATTTGCAAACTATGCAACAGATAAAGGGTTAATAACCAGAATCTACAAAGAGATCAAGAAACTCCATAAAAAACAAAACAAACAACCCACTTAAGACATGAGTCAAGGACCTCAACAGACATTTTTCAAAAGAGGAAATCCAAATGGCCAACAGCCACATGAAAAAATGTTCAAGATCTCTATCAATCAGGGAAATGCAAATCAAAACCACAATGAGGTTTCACCTCACCCGGGTTAGAATGGCTCACATGCAGAAATCCACCAACAACAGATGCTGGCGAGGATGTGGGGAAAAAGGGAAACTAACCCACTGTTGGTGGGAATGCCAACTGGTCAAGCCACTATGGAAGTCAGTCTGGAGATTCCTCAGAAACCTGAAGATAACCCTACCATTCAACCCAGCCATCCCACTCCTTGGAATTTACCCAAAGGAATTTAAATTGGCAAACAAAAATGCGGTCTGCACCCTAATGTTTATTGCAGCACAATTCACAATAGCCAAGACCTGGAACCAACCTAAATGCCCATCAACAGTAGACTGGATAAAGAAATTATGGGATTTGTACTATTTAGAATACTATACCGCAGTAAGAAACAACGAAATCCAGTCATTTGCAACAAAATGGAGGAATCTGGAACACATCATGCTGAGTGAAATAAGCCAGTCTCAAATGGACAAATATCATATGTTCTCCCTGATCGGTGACAACTGACTGAACACCAAAAAGGAAACCTGTTGAAGTGAAATGGACACTATGAGAAACAGTGACTTGATCGGCATAGCCCTGACTGGTAATGAACAACTTAATACATTATCCCTCTTAGTATTGTTTTTGTCTGTTCTACTTACTACGACTGGTTTAATTCTGTAATTAATACACAGTTTTCTTAAGTGTTGAAAATTAACTGAAATGTGATCCCTGTTAAACATAAGAGTGGGAATAAGAGAGGGAAGAGATGTACAATTTGGGACATGCTCAAGCTGACTTGCCCCAAATGGTAGAGTTAGAAACTTACCAGGGGATTCCAATTCAATCCCATCAAGGTGGCATGTACCAATGCCATCTCACTAGTCCAAGTGATCAATTTCAGTTCACAATTGATCATAATGAAAGGACTAAGAGTCAAAGGGATCACATAAACAAGTCTAGTACCTGCTAACACTAACCAATAGAATAAATAAAGGGGAGAGTGATCCAACATGGGAAGTGAGATACACAGCAGACTCATAGAATGGCAGATGTCCTAAACAGCACTCTGGCCTCAGAATCAGCCCTAAAGGCATTTGGATCTGGCTGAAAAGCCCATGAGAGTATTTCAGGCATGGAAAGTCAAGACGCTCTGGCAAAAAAAAAAAAAAGACCTAAATGAAAGATCTCTGTGAGTGAGATCCCAGTGGAAAGAACAGGTCTTCAAAGAAGGAGGCACCTTTCTCTGAAGGGAGGAGAGAACCTCCACTTTGACTATGACCTTGTCTAAATAAGATAAGAGTCGGAGAACTCAGAGGGCTTCCATAGCCTTGGAAACTCATGACTGGAGCATAGGGAGATTACTGATGCCATAGACAGGAGTGTCAATTGGTAAAGTCAACAACAGGAGTCACTGTGCACTTACTCCTCATGTAGGATCTCTGTCCTTAACGTGCTGTGCATTGAGATTTAATGCTATAACGAGTACTCAAACAGTATTTTTCACTTTGTGTTTCTATGTGGGTGCAAACTGTTGAAATCTTTACTTAATGTATACTAAACTGATCTTCTGTATATATAAAAAATTGAAAATGAATCTTGATATGAATGGAAGGGGAGAGAGAGCGTGAAAGGGGAGGGTTGCGGCTGAGAGGGAAGTCATCGGGGGGGTGGGGGATGCCAATGTAGTCCATAAGCTGTACTTTGGAAATCTATATTCATTAAATAAAAGTTAAAAAAAAATCAGTAAATCTGTTTAAGAAAGATACATGACTCATGATAATTTCAAAGTGAATAATGAGTAATTTCAAATTTGTATGTGACATTTTATGCTAATATTCTTTTTTTTTTTTTTGACAGGCAGAGTGGACAGTGAGAGAGAGAAAGAGAAAGGTCTTCCTTTTGCCGTTGGTTCACCCTCCAATGGCCGCCATGGCCGGCATGCTGCAGCCGGCACAACGCGCTGATCCAAAGCCTGGAGCCAGGTGCTTCCTCCTGGTCTCCCATGCGGGTGCAGGGCCCAAGGACTTGGGCCATCTTCCACTGCACTCCTGGGCCATAGCAGAGAACTGGCCTGGAAAAGGGGCAACTGGGACAGAATCCGGCACCCCGACCAGGACTAGAACCCGGTGTTCCAGGGCCGCAAGGCGGAGGATTAGCCTAGTGAGCCACGGCACCGGCCCTTATGTTAATATTCTTAATTCAAATCCATATAAAGTGTGACTAGCATTCTATATGATACAGTCTATATTCACATGCAGATATGGATATCAATGTGTGAGATAATGGGTAACACAGAGGGCAGGTCCTTAGAATTGTGGGGAAAGGGAGGGGCAGCCAGGGCTGTGCCATAGACGGGGTCAGGACACCTGTGCTGCTGGACACCCAGGGAGTGCCTGCAGGTGGACAGACAGTGGTTCCAGGAGCTCTGCACCCAGACGGTCTTTTCCAGAAAGCAGTGATGGCTGCGCGTGATTAGAAGCTGGGAGTGCCACGGGCACACCTCTGCTCCAGTGCTGGAGTCCTGGCCCTGACCTGTGTGACGTCAGTCCACCCATTTGTGATGCATGCAGTTCTCAGAGGAGTCACTGGAGTGTGTGCAGACCGAGCCTCACTGTGGGGCCATCCGGTGGGCGGGTTCTGTGGTGTCCTCACGTGACGTCTGTCTCCTCCTTGTTTCCAGGGGCAGAGAGTTCCACCAGGGAGACTTGGGGCGTGGATGGTGGCCCCACTTCCTTTGCACGCTTTCGCCATACTGCAGAACAGAACTGAGAAGCCCCACAAAGGTAAGGATTGGAGCTCTGCATGGGCTGAACAATGATGTATTGCCCAGCGTGATCAAGAACTGCGTGATGTTCCTGTGCTGCCTCCACAAACTTCCATAGACCTAGTGACACTGGAATTTTGTGCAGATGTTCAGAAGGGAGGTGTGGGGGCCACACTCTGGTGTAGTAGGTTAAGCTCTGGCTGTAGTGCTGGCATCCCATATGGGTGCTGGTTCGAGTCTTGGATGCTCCTCTTCTGATCCAGCTCTCTGCTATGGTCTGGGAAAGCAGCGGATGATGGCCCAAGTCATTGGGCCCCTGCACTCATGTGGGAGACCTGGAAGAAGCTCCTGGCTCCTGGCTTTGGATCAGCCCAGCTCCAGCCATTGCAGGCATTTGGGGAGCGAAGCAGTGGTTGGAAGACCTCTCCCTCTCCCTCTCTCTCTGTAACTGTCTCTCAAATATAATCCTTTTTTTTATAAGGAGATGTGAGTGGATTTAGAAGGCTATGCAAGCACCTGGGACTGTTACTAGCAGGGTCTTGAAGGTGTTGATTGTAGCAGAGGGTAACCTGTTGCCTCTCAGAGCCCCTGTGTACACACTTGCTCTACTTTCTGCCTTCACTGTTTCCAGAACCCAAGCCTTCTCAATCCTCATCTGTCATCCAGAGTAGGGTTTAGAGATGAGCTAATGTTGGCGTCTGTCCTGATGGTTCTCCCTGATAGCTTATGAATGGTTGCTGGAGGTTTTCTGCCTGGTCAGAAACCAGCTGAGTTTCAGGGAACAAGTGGGTTTCCTGGGGTCATCTGATGTGTAGATGTCCACTACCCTGCCTTTTCCACTAGTGTTTTCTGCTTTGCCACAATGCATTCAGAAACTCATGCTGTTTCTGGCTTCAATTTCAGCAACTGCAGTTAACATTGAGCAAACCTGGTTTAAAGACTGCCTTGACCATGCCTGCCCGCCTCCCCCTGCCAGCACTTGCCATGGAGTATGTGAGCCAGAGGGGTTTATAATACACATTTCCCCTCTTGTTGGCGGTAGTCCATTCTTCAAAGTCATGCATGTTGCAACCGATTACTGGGAGCTTATTTTCCACTATTTGGAATGGGAGAACTAGGGTGAGTCACACTTTGATTGCTAGCAAGTTCATTATGAAAGTGCGCAATCCAATGCCGGCATAAACATAAACATTTAAAACAGTCTTATGATCTCTCTGTAGTTTCTTTGTGTGATTCACACAGCTTAGTGCCAGCAGGAGACTCATCTGGTTAACCTTTATTCCACTTTTTGAAACTACATTTGGTGTTGAGGCTATAATGACTGTATTTGACATGAAGTTCGATTCTTTTCCCCTTACTTATCAAAGTATCTCACCCCGACATATCAACAAAAAGCTTACTGGGCTAAAAGGCATTTTGTGAATTTTTAAAAAATTATTTTGAGTAGCAGAGATGTGCTAGGGAGAGAGATCTCCCATCTACTGGTTCATTCTGAAAATACCTGCAATGGCAGGGACTGAGCAGGCTGAAGCCAGAAGCTGAGAACTCAGCCCAAGTCTTGCATGTGGGTAGCAGGGATCATGTACCTGAGCCATTACCTGCTGCCTCCCATGGTGTGTTAGTAAAAAGCTGGGATTGGGAGTGGTGCAGCATTCAAATCCAGGCACGCCTGTATGGGATGTAAGTGTCCCAACTGGTGTCTGAACTGCCAAGTGCCTGCACCTTATTTTTATTTCTGAGACAGCATCATGGGGTGTGCTTATCTGGGGTGTTCCTGCTCTGGGGTTTTCTAGGATCACAAAGAAGGGTTCACTTGTTTCCATGACAAGGCTAGTTTGTTGCAGATGGCTTCACTCATATGGCTGGTGATTTATGCTGGCTCTTGGTTAGGCCCTGTGTCTCCACCAGGCCAGCTCTTATCTTCACAAAATAATGGTATTCCATGAAGTCAAATTATGTATCTCATTTACTGACATCCTGTTGGCTCATGCAGGTCAAAAGGCAAAGCCAAATGTTATTGTTGGGTGAAGGATAGAAGCAGTTGTATTATTTGGAACTATTAAAGAAAAAGGATGCTACAGTTAATACATTACTTATCTTTTCCCCATACAGTCGTGGGTGAAAATGTGAGGTTACAGGATGCACGCATTCTATGAAATTTAGGTATACAAAAGGAGGAAGTTGCTAATACAAAGTCCTGTATGGTATGTCTGTATTAATAGGACCATGGTTAATGCTGCTTAAATATTTTTCTGTAAGGTTAACTGTAGTGACAGTATAATGTTTCTTCCTTTGTATCTGTAATTTCTTTGAACAATGCTTAAAATTCTAAAGATTTCTTCTTAGTAACATTAATTTTTTAAAAAGATTTATTTATTTGAAAGGCAGAGTTACAGTGAGGCAGAGAGAGAGAGAGAGAGAGAGAGAGGTCTTCTATCCACCTCAGGCCAGGGTTTTAACTCACAGCACTGGCCCCTTCCAGGCTTTTTTATACTTGGGGTTTCTCTCAAGGAAAGTTCTGAAGCAGGAAATCCATTTAGGAATACAGGCCTGCTGTGGCGCAGTGGGTAAAGCCACCACCTACAGTGCCAGCATCCCATATGGGTGCAGGCTTGAGTCCCAGCTGCTCCACGTCTGTGTTAATGTGTTAATGGGTCTGGTAAAGCAGTGGTACCCAAGTGCTTGGAGCCCTGCCACCCATAAAAGAGACCCAAAGGAAGCTCCTGGTTTCAGCCTGGCCTGGCCTAGGTCATTGTGGCCATTTGGGGAATGAACCAGTGGATAGAAGATCTCTATCTCTGTCTCTTCTTCTGTCTGTAACTCTGCCTTTCAAAGAAACTAATCTTTTTGTTTGTTTTAAAGGAAGCTCCTGCAATCAGGTAGCAGTTCGATTGTTTGTGGAAGAGCAGTTATGGTGGATTGGTCCAATGAGGGGTGAGCCTATTGCTTTGCCAACCGAAGTCTTGTCTGACCTTCAGAGTCGGTCAGGTAAATGATGTGTGGCAGTGTAATTTTAATTTTCATTCCTCATCTTTTGGACACTTTGAATATGTTAATACTTGTAAAGACTTGGTTCCTGGAGAATTTCATTTTTCTGTTGGCATGCTGATGCTTTCCATGTTTTCTCTTATGAATATCTGGTGATTCCTATTACTAGAAAGGTGAGTTTTCTGTGATGTCTCTTGTTATCTTTGTTTGACTTTGCTTTGTGTTAGTTTTTGTTATGAGAAGTTTTGATAGTTATGCATTCAGATTTCTTGAATTTTACTTGGCTTCTGGATGGTGACTTTCAAATACCTTCCTAATCCCAATTATAAATCAAGCAGTCAAGGTGGTTTTCTGGTTTTTATGCAGTTTATGTGACCCATGGACTCCACATTAACTTTCTTCTGCCTGTCTAGTTACTCAGTCTCCCTGTGTTGCAAAGTCCGAAGGCCTACCCCATAGACCTCAGTGCCTTCTCTCTCTGAGAAGGCACTTCATCTTCTCTTACTGATGCCTCTTATTTTTTCAGGGTATTGGTACAATGAATAAGAATATGCTGTGGTAACAACCCCAACCCCAACCTCTGTAGTATGTATATGTTCAAGGTGTTTAAATCTTTGCAACCTCAGGCTGAATGAATGGCCTATGCTGGAACCTTGCTGGTGAACCAAGTGTAGAAGTAACACAAACTATTCCCACTGGTATTTTCTTGGACAGAGCCTTCTGTCCTTGACTAATATGTTCTGCAGTGGTAAAAGGGGTGTGTGACTGTCTCACAAGAAACAACACTGAAAAATGAGTGGGCAGTGGTCTCTGTATATGGGAATTCTTCTCCCCCATGTGTCTTGCTGTCATCCTTAAGGTCCCACCTACCTATTAGCTAAAAAGACAAGTTATTATCCTTCTCTGTGCACAGTTTACAAGGATAACCATGAGTGGGACAATCAGCGAGCATTTCTGTAAGGCAGTGGGGACCACCAGGTGCATCGTCTCAGGGCAGTCATGCAGTCAGGAGATCCTGGGTGCAGGGGTTGTCGGTGACCTGTGACCTGCAGATGGGCACATTCTTTGATGAGGCCTTGACTGCATCCTGGTTGCTGTTCAGTCTGTTGCTTTCTGAGACAGAGCCCTCTGAAGTATCCTCCTTTCCGGTTACTCACCTGGGACTCGTCAGCAAAGGCTCTTCAGTGCCCTCAGGCTAGGCTGGTCTTTTGGCTTCTTGCTCACAGCCTCAGACAGCCTCTACATCTCTTTTTTATAAAGATCTGTTGTGGGGGCGGAGCCAAGATGGTGGAATAGTGAGGGCGCACACCAATAGTCCGGGAAAATTTAGTTTAATAAAAGTGGAGTTATGGTAGCCTCAGAAAAAGGATCAGGAAAAAATTGCAGAGGAAACTCTTCTGGATCAAGTGGCTGTGATTCAGAGGACCTACTGGGAGAACAAGGTCGCCCACTGGAGAACAAGGTCATCACCCACCACGTGGAAGCCGAGCCGCGGGAGCCGCAGGGTCTGCGCGCCAGTGCAGGAAGGGGAGTGGATGTCACACAGACACAAGTGGGGAGAGTTGGGATGCCCAGGGCTCTGAGTCCACACATCACCGCTGGAAGGGGAGGTGAGCTCAATAACCCGAGACATTGGTGGGGAAACCGCGGTCAGAATCTAGAGGGGAGTGGGAAAGTGCACTAGACTGACTCCAGGAGAGAAGGAAAAAAAGGTGGGGGGTTTCTCACTCCGCAAGGCTGCAAGGCTGCAAGTCCTGCAAGAGTTTGCAAGAGTTTGTAAGAGTTTGGATTTACATAAAGGGGAGAGCTAAGGAACTGAGTCACTACAATTCAGTAGCCTAAGCAACCCAGTGGGAGTCCAGAGGAGAAACAGAGCCTGCACAGACTCTGGGTAGAAGCCAGAGATCGGAAGCTAATTACCATCAATTCTGCACAGCCCTGCGGTGCGGTATTATTTACCCCCTGAATAAAATAAATAAATAAATAAATAAAGAGATTTACCACGCATAACCTGAGGGTGTCTCCTTTGCACACCCGTAACCCGGAAGAACCAAGCAGAGCTCTCAGCCCACACCCATCTCAAGCCTCCAAGGCTCCTCCAACAGCAGGCAGTACACTTAACACAGACATAGTATAAAATAAAAAAAAAGAAACACACAGTGACAAAAGAAGAATTAACTATGCCAAGCAACAAACACAGAAATTGAGGGAACAAGATCAACGATGACACTATGATGTCTCCAAATAAACAAAACACCCCAAGCCAAGATTATGAAGATGATGAGATAGAAGAAATGCAAGATACAGATTTCAAAAAATTTATGATAAGAACATTTAGAAGTTTTCAAAAGCAAATCCTTGAACTACAGAAATCCTTCTTGGACAGGATTGAAAATCTCTCTTGTGAAAATGAAATTTTAAGGAAGAATCAAAATGAAACGCAGAAACTGGTAGAGCAGGAAAGTGTGATAGTGAAGAGAAATCAAAATGAAATGAAGAGCTCAATAGATCAAATGACAAACACATTAGAGAGCCTTAAAAACAGAATGGGTGAAGCAGAAGAGAGAATATCGGACTTAGAAGATAGAGCACAGGAAAACATACAGTCAAACCAAAGAAAAGAAGAGGAAATTAGGAATCTAAAAAATATTGTTGGGAATCTACAGGATACTATTAAAAAAAACCAACATTCGAGTTCTAGGAGTTCCTGAAGGCGTGGAGAGAAAGGATTAGAAGGCCTTTTTAGTGAGATACTAGCAGAGAACTTTCCAGGTTTGGAGAAGGACAGAGACATCTTAGTACAGGAAGCTCATAGAACCCCAATAAACATGACCAAAAGAGATTCTCACCACGACACGTGATAATTAAACTTACCACAGTGAAACATAAAGAAAAGATCCTAAAATGTGCAAGAGAGAAAATCAGATTACTCTCAGAGGATCTCCAATTAGACTCACAGCAGACTTCTCATCAGAAACACTACAGGCTAGGAGGGAATGGCGAAACATAGCACAGGTGCTAAGAGAGAAAAATTGCCAGCCCAGAATATTATATCCTGCTAAGCTCTCATTTGTGAATGAAGGTGAAATAAAGACCTTTCATAGCAAACAGAAATTGAAAGACTTGTGGCCACTCGTCTGGCCCTGCAAAAGGTACTTAAAGATGTGCTACACTCAGAAACACAGAAACACGGCCATCAATATGAAAGAAGGGAAAGGAAGAAAAGCAACCAGTAAAAGAGCATGGGAAGCTCAAAGCATATGCTAGAAAATATCTCTGGGAAAATGACAGGGTAAAGTCACTATGTATCAATAGTCACATTAAACATTAATGGTCTGAATTCTTCAGTTAAAGGACACCGATTGGCTGATTGGCTTATGGAACACAACCCAACTATTTGTTGCCTACAAGAAACACATCTCTCTAACAAAGATGACAGCAGACTGAAAGTGAAAGGTTGGAAAAAGATATTCCATGCCAACAGAAACCAAAAAAAAGCAGGCGTAGCCATATTAATATCAGACAAAATAAACTTTAATACAAAAACTGTTAAGAGAGACAAAGAGGGACACTATATAAAGATTAAGGGTTCAATTCAACAGGAAGATGTAACTATTATAAATGTATATGCACCTAATTACACGGCACCGGTCTATTTAAAAGATATGTTAAGGGACATAAAGGGAGACTTAGATTCCAATACAATAGTACTGGGGGGACTTCAATACTCCACTCTCAGAAATAGACAGATCATCCAGAAAGAAGATCAACAAGGAAACAGCAGATTTAATCGACACTATTGCCCAAATGGATCTAACAGATATCTACAGAACTTTCAACCCTACATCTAAAGACTTTACATTCTTCTCAGCAGTGCATGGAACCTTCTCTAGGATTGATCACATACTAGGTCATAAAGCAAGTCTCAGCAAATTTAAAAGAATTAGAATCATACCATGCAGCTTCTCAGACCACAGCGGAATGAAGCTGAAAATTAGCAACTCAGGAAACCCTAGAAAGTATGCAAACACATGGAGACTGAACAACATGCTCCTGAATGAACACTGGGTCATAGAAGAAATCAAAGAGAAATCAAAAACTTTCTGGAAGAAAATGAGGATAACAACACAACATATCAAAATTTATGGGATACAGCAAAAGCAGTATTGAGAGGCAAGTTTATAGCAATAGGTGCCTATATCAAGAAATTGGAAAGGCCCCAAATCCATAAGCTTTCAGCACATCTCAAGGACCTAGAAATACTGCAGCATACCAAACCCTAATCTAGTAGGAGAAGAGAAATAATTAAAATCAGAGAAGAAATTAACAGGATTGAATCCAAAAAAAAAAACATTACAAAAAATCAGACAAGTGAGAAGCTGGTTTTTTGAAAAAATAAACAAAATTGACACCCCATTGGCCCAACTAGCTAAAAAAAAGAAGAGAGAAGACCCAAATCAATAAAATCAGAGATGAAAAAGGAAACGTAACAACAGACACCACAGAAATAAAAGAATCATCAGAAATTACTACAAGGACTTGTATGCCAGCAAACAGGGAAACCTATCAGAAATGAATAGATTCCTGAACACATGAAATCTACCTAAGTTGAACCATGAAGACAGAAAACCTAAATAGACCCATAACTGAAACAGAAATTGAAACAGTAATAAAGGCCCTCCCAACAAAGAAAAGCCCAGGACCAGATGGATTCACTGCTGAATTCTACCAGACATTTAAAGAAGAACTAATTCCATTTCTTCTCAAACTATTCAGAACAATCGAAAAAGAGGGAATCCTCCCAAATTCTTTCTATGAAGCCAGCATCACCTTAATCCCTAAGCCAGAGAAAGATGCAGCATTGAATGAAAATTACAGACCAATTTCCCTGATGAACATAGACACAAAAATCCTCAATAAAATTCTCGCCAATAGAATACAACAACACATCAGAAAGATCATCCACCCAGACCAAGTGGGATTCATCCCTGGTATGCAGGGATGGTTCAACATTCGCAAATCAATCAATGTGATTCACCACATTAACAGACTGCAGAAGAAAAACCATATGATTATCTCAATAGACGCCGAGTAAGCATTTGATAAAATACAACACCCTTTCATGATGAAAACTCTAAGAAAACTGGGTATAGAAGGAACATTCCTCAATAAAATCAAAGCAATTTATGAAAAACCCACGGCCAGCATCCTATTGAACAGGGAAAAGTTGGAAGCATTTCCACTGAGATCTGGCACCAGACAGGGATGCCCACTCACACCACTGCTATTTAACATAGTTCTGTAAGTTCTAGCCAGAGCTATTAGGCAAGAAAAAGAAATTAAAGGAATACAAATTGAGAAGGAAGAACTCAAACTATCCCTCTTTGCAGATAATATGATTCTTTACACAGAGGATCCAAAGAACTCTACTAAGAGACTATTAGAACTCATAGAGGAGTTTGGCAAAGTGGCAGGAGATAAAATCAATGCACAAAAATCAACAGCCTTTGTATACACAAGCAATGCCATGGCTGAGAAAGAACTGCTAAGATCAATCCCATTCACAATAGCTACAAAAAAAAAATCAAATACCTTGGAATAAACTTAACCAAGGATGTTAAAGTTCTCTATGATAAATTACAAAATCTTAAAGAAAGAAATAGAAGAGGATACCAAAAAATGGAAAAATCTTCCATGCTCATGGATTGGAAGAATCAACATCATCAAAATGTCCATTCTCCCAAAAGCAATTTATAGATTCAATGCAATTCCAATCAGGATACCAAAGACATTCTTCTCAGATCTAGAAAAAATGATGCTGAAATTCATATGGAGGCACCAGAGATCTCGAATAGCTAAAGCAATCTTGTACAACAAAAACAAAGCCAGAGGCATCTCAATACCAGATTTCAGGACATACTACAGGGCAGTTGTAATCAAAACAGCATGGTACTGGTACAGAAACAGATGGATAGACCAATGGAACAGAATTGAAACACCAGAAATCAATCCAAACATCTACAGCCAACTTATATTTGATCAAGGATCTAAAACCAATTCCTGGAGCAAGGACAGTCTATTCAATAAATGGTGCTGGGAAAACTAGATTTCCATGTGCAGAAGCATGAAGCAAGACCCCTACCTTACACCTTACACAAAAATCCACTACCATGGATTAAAGACCTAAATCTATGACCTGACACCATCAAGTTATTAGAGAACATTGGAAAAACCCTTGAAGATATTGGCACAGGCAAAGAGTTTCTGGAAAAGACCTGGGAGGCACAGGCAGTCAAAGCCAAAATCAACTATTGGATTGCATCAAATTGAGAAGTTTCTGTACTGCAAAAGAAACAGGAGAGTGAAGAGACAACCGACAGAATGGGAAAAAATATTTGCAAACTATGCAACAGATAAAGGGTTAATAACCAGAATCTACAAAGAGATCAAGAAACTCCACAAAAACAAAACCAACAACCCAATTAAGAGT
This sequence comes from Oryctolagus cuniculus, assembly GCF_051225735.1. Classification (NCBI taxonomy): domain Eukaryota; kingdom Metazoa; phylum Chordata; class Mammalia; order Lagomorpha; family Leporidae; genus Oryctolagus; species Oryctolagus cuniculus. The sequence continues at coordinate 2,244,897 of NC_142873.1, read as the reverse complement.
TGGGCCAAGGACCTCAATAGACATTTTTCAAAAGAGGACATCCAAATGGCCAACAGGCACATGAAAAAATGTTCAAGGTCACTAGCAATCAGGGAAATGCAAATCAAAACCACAATGAGGTTTCACCTCACCCGGGTTAGAATGGCTCACATTCAGAAATCTACCAACAACAGATGATGAAGAGGATGTGGGGGAAAAGGGACACTAACCCACTGTTGGTGTGAATGCAAACTGGTCAAGCCACTATGGAAGTCAGTCTGGAGATTCCTCAGAAACCTGAATATAACCCTACCATTCAACCCAGCCATCCCATTCCTTGGAATTTACACAAAGGAATTGGTTCAATTTAGGTAGATTTCATGTGTCCAGGAATCTATCCATTTCTGATAGGTTTCCCTGTTTGATGGCATACAAGTCCTTGTAGTAATTTCTGATGATTCTTTTATTTCTGTGGTGTCTGTTGTTACGTTTCCTTTTTCATCTCTGATTTTATTGATTTGGGTCTTTTCTTTTTTTAGTCAGTTGGGCTAATGGGGTGTCAATTTTGTTTATTTTTTTCAAAAAAACAGCTCCTCGTTTGGCTGATTTTTTGTAATGTTTTTCTTGATTCAATCCTGTTGATTTCTTCTCTGATTTTAATTATTTCTCTTCTCCTACTAGATTTGGGTCTGGTTTGCTGTAGGTTTTCTAGATCCTTGAGGTGAATTGAAAGCTCATCTATTTGGTGCCTTTCCAATTTCTTGATGTAGGCACCTATTGATATAAACTTTCCTCTTAACACTGCTTTTGCTGTGTCCCATAAGTTTTGGTATGTTGTGCTGTAATCCTCATTTACTTCCAGAAAGTTTTTGATTTCTCTTTTGATTTCTTCTATGACCCAGTGTTCATTCAGGAGCATGTTGTTCAATCTCCATGTGTTTGCGTATACTCTAGGTATTCCTGAGTTGCTAATTTCCAACTTCATTCCTTTATGGTCTGAGAAGCTGCATGGTATGATTCTAATTCTTTTGAATTTGCTGAGACTTGCTTTATGGCCTAGTATGTGGTCAATCCTAGAGAAGGTTCCATGTACTGCTGAGAAGAATGTAAAATCTTTAGCTGTAGGATTGAAAGTTCTGTATATATCTGTTAGATCCATTTGAGCTATAGTGTCGTTTAAATCTACTGTATCCTTGTTGATCTTCTGTCCTATTGATCTATTTCTGAGAGTGGAGTATTGAAGTCCCCCAGTACTATTGTATTTGGGTCTAAGTCTCCCTTTAAGTCTGTTAATAAATATTTTAGATAAACTGGTGCCCTGTAGTTAGGTGCATATACATTGATAATTGTTATATCTTCTTGTTGCATTGATCCCTTAATCATTATATAGTGCCCCTCTTTGTCTCTCTTAACAGTTTTTGTGGTAAAGTTTATGTTGTCCGATATTAAGATGGCTACCCCGCTCTTTTTTCATTTCTGTTGGCATGGTATATCTTTTTCCAGCCTTTCACTTCCAGTCTGTATGGATCTTTGTTGGAAAGATGTGTTTCTTGTAAGCAGCAAATAGATAGGTTTTGTTTATATACCATAATTTCTTTATCCAGTCTTCAGTTGATGGACATCTGGGTTGATTCCATATCTTAGCTATTGTGAATTGTGCTGCAGTGAACATGGGGGTACATATAACTCTTTCATATGTTGATTTCATTTTCTTTGGATAGATTCCCAGGAATGGGATGTCTGGGTCATGTGGTGGGTCTATATTCAGCTTTCTGAGGTATCTCCATACTGTCTTCCACAGTACAGTCTTTACATCTTAAACCATCATCACTTTTTAGGTCAGTTTTTTTTTTTTTGATGATATAACCATCAAAAAAGTACCTTAAATTATATCTTTTTAAAAACGTGTTATTTATTTTTGGGGGGTGAGGAAGAAATCCCTTATCTGCTGGTTCACCCCTCAAATACTCACAACAGCTGGGTCTGGGCCAGACTGAAACCAGGAGCTGGGAACCCAGTCTGGGTCTCCCACATGAGTGGAAGGGACCCAGGTACTTGTGCCATCACTGTTGACTCCCATGTATGCATTAGCATGAAGCTGGAATCAGGAGTGGGTACTCCAGTGTGGGATGTGGCCATCCTCAGAGCCAGTGTGACCACTGTATCAGATACCTACCCAGGAATTACAGCTTTTTGATTCCTGCTGGCTTTCAAAGTTTTGAGACCCCAGGTTTTCTCCCATTTTAAATGTGTTTTTATATGTTATGTTAGGAATACCTCAGCACTCTTCATCTTTCCTCTGGGCCATTGCAGGCAATTGAAATAATATACTGGGGCTAACTGAATTCATTCACAGATTTTAAGAGTAGTTTTCATGATTATAACTTTTGAGTAAATTACCATGGGGCTGAATATTTTGTTCTTTTTTTTAAAGATTTATTTATTTATTTGAAAGTCAGAGTTACACAGAGGGAGAAGGAGAGGCAGAGAGAGAGAGGTCTTCCATCCACAGGTTCACTCCCCAATTGGCTGCAACAGCTGGAGCTGAGCCAATCTGAAGCCAGGATCCAGGAGCTTCCTCTGGGTCTTCCCATGTAGGTGCAGGGACCCAAGTACTTGGGCCATCTTCTACTGCTTTCCCAGGTCACATCAGAGAGCTGAATCAGGAGTGGAACAGCCAGGACTTGAACCAGTGCCCATGTGGGATGTTGACACTTGATTCTCAAATTATTTATCAGTGTATATTTTTCTGTAAGAGCTGGGAGATGCAACCTTGTCAACCTTAAATTAAAAGTTGAGTTTTCCAATCTGTTTGATCTCAAATTTCTCAACTCTTTTTTTGTGAGATGACAGAGGATTCACATCTGCTGATTGATCCCACATATAGCCACAGCAGCCAGGATAGGCCAGTACCAGATCCATGTCTTGGGACCTCAATCCAGGTCTCCGATGTGGGTTGCAGGAACCATTACTGTCCCCACCAGGGCCTGTTAGCAGGAAGCTGGAGTCAGGAGCCAGAGGTTGGAATCAAGCCCAAGCATTTCAGTGTCTTAACTTTTAGGTATTTTTCCCTTTTTCTTGTTTGCAAACTGACTTTTTTTTTCATTAGTTCAGGTTTTCCTGTTCTACTTTACCAAATGCAGTAAACACTTAGACTACTGTCACCATTTCCCAGCCTCCTTTTCTAAAGCTTAAAGTCTGTGAATTAAGCATTATTCAATTTAGTAATATTTAGGTCACATAGACAATTATTGTTAGATACCAGAGGTCTTCATAAAGTTCATGGAGCATGGGGCTGGCTTTGCTGTGGCAAGTAAAGCTGCTGCCTGTGATGCCAGCATCCCATATAGGCGCTGTCTTGAATACAGGCTGCTTCACTACTTTTTCTTTTTAAAGATTTATTTATTTATTTGAAAGGTAGAGTTACAAAGAGGAAGATATAGAGAGAGAGAGGTGTCTTCCATTTGCGGGTTCACTCACCAGATGGTCACAACAGCTGGAGCTGGCCGATCTGAAGCCAGGAGCTTCTTCTGGGTCTCCCACGCGGGTGCCAAGGCCTGGGCACTTGGGCCATCTTCCACTGCTTCTCCAAGCTGTAGCAGAGAGCTGGATTGGAGGTGGAACAGCCGGGATTTGAATCAGTGTCCATAAGGGATGCTGGCACTGCAGGCAATGGCTTTACCCACTATGCCACAGCGTTGGCCCCTGCTTCACTTCTGATCCAGTTCCTGCTAATCTACCTGGGAAAGCAGTGGAAGGTGGCTCAAGTTCTTGGGCTCCTACATCCATGTGGAAGACCTGGAAGAAGCTCTTGACTTCAGATCAGCCCAGCTGCAGCCATTGTGGTCATCTGGGGAGTGAACCAGTGGATGGAAGACCTCTCTCTCCTCCCTCTCTCTGTAACTATGCTTTTCAAATAATTAAATAAATCTTTAAAAAAAAAGTTCATGGAGCGATAGGCATTTGGCCAAGTGACTGAGATGCCTGCATTGCATATCAGATTGCCTGGATTGTAGTCAAGCTCCACTCTGGATTCCAGCTTCCTGTTTTGTGATCCACAGCTGATACGTTGAGCAGAAATGTACTGTTCCAGTTACAGGTAGTGGTGTCCTGTGAAGGTGTGGCTGTGGACTGCCCCTGGGAGGAGTGGCAGGACTTGGATAGTGCTCAGAGAAACCTGTACAGGGATGTGGTGCTGGAGACATGTAGCAGCCCGCTGTCCTTAGGTGAGCAAAACTCCCCAGGAACTCCCAAATTGAAGATAATCTTTTCTGGCCATTAAACAAACCTTTTATAAGTCTGAATGCTATTTAGGTGTAAGTTTGTAATCTGTGAAGAATGTAACCATCAGCAGCCCCTAGCAAAAGATTCAAATTGACCCATTGATTGCACAGTTCCTGCACTCAAGCTGCTGTCCCCAAAGGGCCTGACTGAACAGTTTGGCAAAGTCCTATATTGTTTCCCTTAACAAACAGGGTTCTGCATCCCCAAACCTCATGGGATCTTTAAGTTGGGGCAAGGAGCAGAGCCATGGACAGCAGAGGAAGCTCCAACACAGAGCCTTGCAGGTCTTTCAGTGTACACTGGGCAGGGGGCTGTGATAAGGGGAGCTTGACAGAAGCTGGCTGTGTGGGACTGTTCTCACTGGGTTTCCCCCAAGTCCTCGCTCTGAGCACAGCTGGTTTCCTGCATCAGGCACATGCATTCTACCGTCTCCAGGAAAGTCTGCCAGATGGTCATCTTTTTTTTGTCACTGATGAGCATTTTCTTAGACTTACTAAAACTGCAGTCTCTGAGTGCCCTTTTGTAAACTTCTTTCTTGTTGAGATGCATTGTCAATGCATTGCCAGCAAGTCCTCAGTTGTCCTTTCTCTGTTTTCTCCCAGTTTCCTTCAGGACCTTGTCTTCAGTGTCTGTTATTTAGGAGCTTACAGGCACTGTGTTTTTAGTTTCATTTTGAATGGTGCATACTTTTTTTATAGTAGAGTTTGAAATGAGTGATATCCCTTTTTCTTTATCAAGATCATTCTAAAACAAAGGTACAAAGCATGTGTAGGATACTTGGTTTTCTGTGAAACTCCAACACAGAAAACAGCAGCTTTCTGAAGCAGTGAATTACTAAGCTGGTGTACGTTTACCAGGAAATGGGGGATGCCAGTGGTGTTAATCTCTAAAGATTCCAGGGAAGTGTTTCTCAGAGATGGTTTGCATAGCCTGGATTGCAGAATCAAGTGCTTTAGATGAGAAAGGAGTCGGTGCCCACGGGGGTGGACTTGAGGACCTTGTACCTGGTGAGGTTCTCAGAGTGAGTTTCAGGTTTACTTAGGAGTATGGAGGAAGCTGTCTTCATGCTGTCTTCATCTGTTGGGGAAGAGATTATGTACTTGAGAAACCTTGCAGGTGCATAGTCATTCCCCAGGGAGGAGTGAGACCTGGAGAAGGATAGGTACAGGTGCTTTGTGAGCCGCGTTCCTTCATGGGGCATAGATGCGAGGCATGCTGCTGCACCTGCAGGGGAGCTTGTGCAAAACTTTGCCCTCTTCAGTGCTGAAAGAGCTAAGGAGAAGCACAGCAAATATACTTCGTAGAAGAAAACACTAGAGAAAAGGACAGAAGGATATCAGTTTATTCTTCAGGTAGGCAGATATTTTCACTAAATGTCCTGTATTTTTGAGTAGAAGAAACCTTAAAGCAACAGAAAGTCACAATGTGGCTGTGGAAATCTAATGTCATTTATTATGTTGATTTCTTATGGAGAAATTCCATGTACTACTTAGCATAAATGAATACCATTTATTTATTTTCCTTTTTCAGATTTATTTTTTTGAAAGGCAGAATGACAGAGAGGCGGAGGCAGAGAGAGAGGTCTTCCATATGCTGGTTCACTCCCCAGATGGCCACACTGGAGCTAAGCTGATCTGAAGCCAGGAGCCAGGAGCCTCCTCCAGGTCTCACACAGGTGCAGGGGCCCAAGGACTTGAGCCATCTTCTACTGCTTTCCCAGGCCACAGCAGAGAGCTGGATAAGAAGTGGAGCATATGGTGCTTGAACCTGGCACCCATGTGGGATGCTAGCACTGTGGGTGGTGGCTTTACCCACTATGCCAAAGTGTTGGCCTGGAATACCATTTATTGATATTTTAAAATATTCATGTCAATGGGAAAGGAAGGGACTGGCACCATGGCTCACTTGGTTAATCCTATGTCTGCAGTGCTGGCATCCCATATGGGCATTGGGTTCTAGTCCTGGTTGCTCCTCTTCCAGTCCAGCTCTCTGCTGTGGCCCAGGAGGGCAGTGGAGGATGGCCCAAGTGCTTAGACTCTTGCACCCACATGGGAGACCAGGAGGAAGCATCTGGCTCCTGGCTTTGGATCAATCAGCGCAGCATGCCAGCCATAGCAGGCATTTTGGGGGGTGAACCAATGGAAGGAAGACCTTTCTCTCTGTCTTTCTCACTGTCTAACTCTACCTGTCAAAAAAATGCAAAAGGAAGAAGCTTCTTTTGTTTACCTCAGCATTTCAGAAGAAATGCTTGGTTTGTTTCATGGCTCTGGTTATTATTTTTCTCACTTCAGTTGTGCAGAAAATGGATGACCTTCTGAGGACCAGCCAGGAAACTGCAGATGGGTGCTTTGGGGAGCTGTTGTGACAAACAGCAACAGATTAACTAAGGAGGGAGTTGAACTAGGAAGAACATTTAAGCAAAAACCATGGTTCAAAACTGATTACTAAGAATGGAAATTGTTCAGTGATGCATGATGAGACTTGCTTGAGTTCAGAAAAAGCTGCCAAGTTTCCCAAAGGGGCTCCACCAGCAGCAACAGAGTCCCCACTGCAGTTGCTACTGATTCTTTCAGAAGATTTCAGCCATTTAAAATATTTTATTTATTTAATTGAGAGGTAGAGTTACAGACACTGAGAGGGAAAGACAGAGAGAAAGGTCTTCCTTCCATTGATTCACTCCCCAATTGGCTGCAATGGCCAAAGCTGCACCGATCTGAAGCCAGGAGCCAGGTGCTTATTCCAAGTCTCCCATGAAGGTTCAGGGTCCCAAGCACTTGGGCCATCTTCTGCTGCTTTCCCAGGTCACAGCAGAGAGCTGCATTGGAATAGGGGCAGCTGGGACTAGAACCAGCGCCCACAGGGGATGCTGACACCACAGATGGATTTACCTATTGTGCCCACAGAGCCAGCCCCTCAGCCATTTTAATAAATGTGTGTTGCTACTTCCCTGTTGTCTAACTTCCCTCATGACTAGTTCTATGGTTACAACATGTAAACGAGATGTCCAGACCCAATTTTGTTGAACTGCTTGTATTCTTGCTGAGTGATTACATTTTCTTTGTATAGTTTGCATACAAGTTTTTTTAATATGTTATTTCTAATACTAAAAGGCATGGTGGGTATTTATTCTGTGACAATCGTGATAGAGCTATTGTACGTAATTTCTGGTTTTTCTTTGGACATATTTTTTCAAAGCAGTTGTTTAAACACAATTAATGGTTGTGCTTGATGGGTGATAAAATGAGGCTTGTTTAACTTTGGGAAGAACGGTCTTCCAGGGTGCCTGGGCCAGCGTGCATTGTGCAGCAGCACAAGGGCTCCTGTGGGTCCTCATCCACCCTTCAGAACCGCTCTTGTTCCTCTTCGTGGTACCTGGTTCTGACAGGTGCACACCGCTGCTCTTCATGGGCTCTTTTGCAATTCCCCAATCATCTATGATGCTGAGCCTTTTATGTATGATTATTTGACTTACTTACATTTTCTTTCCTCATGTTTTCATTTTGATATTTACCCATTTATAGTTTAGTTTTTAAGTTTCTTGTTTAAAGAGTCATTTGTTTAATTTTTTTTACTTTTATTTAATAAATATAAATTTCAAAAGTACAACTTTTGGATTATAGCAGTTTTTTCCCCTCATAACCACCCTCCCACCCGCAAACCATCCCATCTCCCACTCCCTCTCCCATCCCATTCTTCATCAAGATTCATTTTCAACTATCTTATATACAGAAGATCAACTTAGTATATACTAAGTAAAGATTTCAACAGTTTGCACTCACACAGATAAACAAAGTATAGAGTACTGTTTGAGTAGTAGTTTTACCATTAATTTGCATAGTATAACACATTAAGTACAGAGATCCTACATGGGGAGTAAGTGCACAGTGACTCCCATTGTTGATTTAACAATTGACACTTATTTATGACATCAGTAATCACCCAAGGCTCTTGTCATGAGCCACCAAGGCTATGGAAGCCTCTTGAGTTCACAAACTCTGACCTTATTTAGACAAAGCCGTAGTCAAAGTGGAAGTTCTCTCCTCCCTTCAGAGAAAGTTACCTCTTTCTTTGATGGCCCATTCTTTCCACTGGGATCTTGCTCAGAGATCTTTTATTTAGGTCTTTGTGTGTGTGTGTGTGTGTGTGTGCCACAGTGTCTTGGCTTTGGCCAGCGCACTAGGCTGCCCATGTGGCCTTCTGGGAAATGGAGTCCTCTAAGGCAGAACTTCCGCATGGCCCTCTGGGAAATGGAGTCCCCTAGGTCAGGACTTCCGCATTGCCCTCTGGTATCTGAGTCCAGGTGGAACCCACCTTCTCCCAGACTCCACTGCCCTGAGCTGGGGTGTCTTCTGCCCACCACATCCTGTTAGGTGGTAAGATGCACCAGGAGGGGCTTTCCCATGCTCCTGCTCTCCTGTCCCACGTGCTCAGGCTTTGGCCCCTGCACTGCCCGCAGCCATGTGCTAGATCCTTGTCTGGCTTTTGGGGAACCCTGGCTGCTGGCTCTTGCCCTGGGAACTTCCCTCCAGGAAAGTTTCTAGAGCCAGTATCTGGTCCCTGGTAGAGGGTGGGGCTTCATTATGTGCCCTGCAGATAGCACTTGCAGCTTTGCGGGTGGGGTTCTTTTTGGTCTGAAGGTGATTTTAGGTTCTTGGAGGGTTGGGGTTGGAATTGTGGGGAGGGCCCACACTTCCTGCTGGAATCTGAGCTGTTTGGTTAGGCTCAGAGCCAGTCCAGCTGAAACAGCCACTCTTACCACAAACATCCTAATTTGCCAAAAAGGAAAGAAAGAAAAGCCCATGATGGAAAAATAAGACTGCAAAGATTCTTAAAATGAGAGGAAACAGCAGCCGCCCAGCACCCCCACTCCAGTCTTGTAAACTTACCTGGGAGCACCTGGTGTGAGAGAGGCTGATTTTTTTTTTTAAGATTTATTTATTTATTTGAAAGTCAGAGTTACATAGACAGAGCAAGGCCCTTCATTCGCTGGTTCACTCCTCAGATGGCTGCAATGGCTGGAACTGGGTTGAACCGAAGCTGGGAGCCAGGGGCTTCCTCTGTGTCTCCCACATGTGTGCAGGGGCCCAAGTACCTAGGCCATCTTCTGCTTTCTCAGGCTATTACCAGGGGGCTGGATTAGAAGTGCAGCAGCTGGGACTCAAGCTGGCGCCCACATGGGATGCTGGCATTGCAGGCCAGGGCTTTGCTAGCTCCACCACAGCGCCACTGGGCCGAGCTTCCTGTGCTCCTCAGCCCTCCATCCTCAGCCCGTGTTGGAGACGCTGCTGTCATTTACTCCATCCCTGTCACTGGTGCCTCACTGCTCTCTATTGCTCAGCGAACTCCGTGGTGTGGATAACTGCAGTTTGCTTGTCCAGTCCCCATGGGTGGGCATTTGGTTGTTCTCATTTGGGGCAATTGTGGGTAAGGCTGGCCCTGTGCATGTGTTGTCTGCACACCTAGGAGTCAGTCCCAGGCTGGGCAGGGGTTGACCCGTGTAGCAACCACCAGTGCTGTCCAGAGCGACCGTCCCGGCTGTGGCCTCTGCTCTCCCTCACGCCGCAGGCCTGTTCCTCCATCAGTGTTTCCATTCCCTCTCATGCTCCCTGGATGTGTCTCCATGAGCCTGCCCTGCTGTCCTCTCTGACTCAGTCATGACCCTGCCTGACATCAAGCATGGCCCCTCCTAACACCCTACACCTGTGGGGCTCATGGAAGAGAATCTATCAATGTCTGTGTCAGGTGCCTACAACATCTGCTGTGTGGGTAGAAAGCATCACTGGGTGGCTCCTATCACCTGTGTCCCACACGGTGGCCTCTGCCAGGATGTTCCCTACACCTGTGGGTCTCACGGAGGAGAACTTTCAGTGTCTGTGTCAAGTGTCTATAACATCTCCTGCTGTGGTAGAGAGCATGACTGGGTGGCTCCTGTCACCTCGTGTCCTACATGGTGGCCTCTGCCAGGATGCTCCTTGGGCTGAGCCAGTTTCCCTGGGAGGGGAGGTGTGTGTTTTGTTCATGTGTAGCTCAGTGAGTTACAGGACTTTATCCGGAATAGAGACAGCAGCCCCAGCATTCCCTGAGGGGTCTCCCAAGAGGCACGGAGGGCTTGCTGGCCTATTGCATGTTTGAATGATTTGGCCAAGTTTCCCTGTACTGGAGAAAGCAGTGTGAGAACTGCGCATGTGGTCAGAGCAGGATGGCCCATGCCCTCGGCAGGGATAGGCTGGAGAGCTGAGCTCCTGTCAACTTCCATGCAGTGGAGCTTTTTGAAGGGGGGATTTTCCATTGCTGCTGTTTTCCTGCCCACTCTGCTCCAGCCAAACTCCCCCACCCAGTTAACTCTGGGAAGGAGGCATGGGTGTGTGTGATGTTTGTTAAACATTTGTTTATTTGAGTGGCACAGGGACAGACACAGAGAGCACCCATCTGCTCGTTGACTCCTCAGGGAAGCACTGTGCACTTGTCACCCACGCGTTGGAGGAACCACTGACAGCTTCAAGGATTTGGCCATTACAAGTAGAACTGCTGTGCATAATTGCATGCTGTTACTGGGCTTCCCTCTTCAACCCTGTTTCTAAGCATTTTTTATGAAGATTTATTTTATTTATTTGAAAGACAGAGTTACAGGAGAGGTAGAAACAGAGAGAGTCTTCCATCTTCTGGTTGACTCCCCAGATGGCTGCAATGGCTGGAACTGAGCCTATCCAAAGAAGCCAGGAGCCAGGAGCTTCCTCCAGGTCTCCCACATGGGTGCAGGGGCCCAAGGACTTGGGCCATCTTCCACTGTTTTCCCAGGCCATAGTAGAGAGCTGGATTGGAAGAGGAGCAGCCGGGACTCAAACAGGCACCCATATGGGATGCTAGTGCTTCAGGCCAGGGCTTTAACCTGCTGTGCCACAGTGCTGGCCCCTCTAAATTCTTAGGACATGAGTGTTGGATCATCTGTTGAGACTGTTTAGCTTTGGAGAGCCTCCAGGCTGCTTTCCAGAGCTATGAGCTAGTGTGAGCCCCTGTTCCACAGCCTTCACACAGTTGATGCATTTCAGGGTGCAGGGCTACGTCATCGTGTGACTTTTCTTCTTCCTCATGGAAAGTGACATTGAGCCTTATTTTGCATGCTTGTTTGACACTTGCACATCCTATGTGGTGAGATGTCTGTTAGGTCTTTCTCATTTGTAATTTGGTTGTTTGCTTTCTCGTTTTTTTTTTTAATCTTCTTATTGTGTTTTGGACACAGTATTTTTCAAGGTATGCCAGTTTTAGTGATGTCTCCCAGTCTGTGGCTTGTCCTCTTGTTTGTTTTATAGTATTTTTCAAAATAGAAGTTTTATGGGCCAGCACTGGGGTGTAGTAGATTAATCCTCTGCCTGCAATGCCGGCACCCATGTGGGCGCCAGTTCGAGTCCCGGCTGCTCCTCTTCCTGTCCAGCTCTCTGCTATGACCTGGGAAAGCAGTAGAAGATGGCCCATGTCCTTGGGCCCCTGCACCCACATGGGAGACCTGGAGGAAGCTCCTGGCTCCTGGCTTCAGATAGGTGCAGCTCTGACCATGTGGCCATTTGAGGAGTGAACCAATGGATGGAAGACCTCTCTGTCTCTTCCTCTCACTATCTGTAACTCTACCTCTCAAATAAATAAATAAATAATCTTTTTTAAAAAAAGAAAATACAATTAAGCAAGGCTGGCATTGTGGCTCAGTGGTTTAATATACTGCCACCATGAAACACACCAAACACCAGAGTAAGGGAAAGGATTTATTGGTGGGGAAACCCAACAGACTGGAGGGAAGAGGGAAAAAGAGAGAGAAGGAAAGCATAAAAGAGAAAGATCAAGAGAGAGAGCAAGAGAGCCATGTATTCAGGAACAGGTCCTGTTAAACCTTTAAAAGAATAGAAGTTTTAGATTTATTTATTTGAAAGGCAGACTGAAACACATAGCTGGGCAGAGACTTTTCCATCAGCTGATTCATTCCCCTGCAACAGTTGGGACTGGGCCAGGCTGAATCCAGGAACCAGAAACTCCACCCAGGTCTCCCACTTGGGTGACAGAGACCCAAACACTTGGGCCAACTTCTGCCTCTCAGGTGCATTAGCAGGAATCTGGATTGGAAATGTGGAATAGCTGCGACCTGGACTGGGCACTTGGACATGGAATTCTGACATCCCACGTGGTGACTTAACCCATGAAGCCACAACATCCACCCTCACAGAGCAGATTTTTTAGTTCTAACAAAGTCTGCATTGTCAATTCTTTTATCCCATGAGTTGGTTTTTAGGCTTGCACTTAGAAACTTATCATGAAATGCATGTTCATACTCATTTTATTCTAGGATTTTTATGGTCACATTTTAAATATAAGCATATGGTTCACTTTGAGTGAATTTTTGAATGTTCTAAGGTGTGTTTTTTTTTTTACCACATGGTTTCCAGCTGTCCCTTCACCAGCTGTGGAGCAGACATTCCTTTTCTATTGAGTTGCCTTGTCCTGTTGTCAGTTGGCTGCTTTTGCCCTGGTCTGTCTGGGGCCCTGCATTCACCTCTACTTACCCATCTGTCCACTCCATCACTAGCATCTCATTCACGCCATCACCATGGCTCCATGTTAACCGTTGGCATCCAGGGATCCAGATGTGCTAGTTTTTCACAGTTGGACTTCTTAAAGCAAATGTCATATGTTCTGGGATTTGATACAGTTTCCTGGGAATCTGTGGTTTCATTTAGTTTCTGTGTCAAAGTTGAAAGAATTTTCAGGGCCAGCATTTTGATGTAGCAGGTAAAGCTGCCGCCTGCTACACTGGCATCTCCTATGGGCTCTGGTTTGAGTTCCAGCTGCTCCACTCCTTGCTAATGCACCTTGGAAAGCATTGGAAGATGGCTCAAGTGCTTGGGCTCTTGCACCCATCTGGGAGACCTGGAAGAAGCTCCTGGCTCCTGGTTTTGGCCTGGCCCAGCTCTGGCCATTGCAGCCATTTGGGGAGTCAACCCCACAGATGGAAGATCTCTGTAACTCTGCCTTTCAAATAAATAATAAATAAATCTTTCAAAAATTAAAAAGGAATTTTCTTCTTAACAACATTGAGTTGAAGAATGAATAATGAATATTTGCCTTGATCTGTATTTCATTTGGTTTTTAGAAAGTTTTTCAAGGTTTTCTGAATACATGTTTATACTTTTTAAAGAGTTTTTTGCTTTAAGGACCTCCATTTTATGCAGTGGAATCGTTGAATGTATTACTTTTTAACATTTTCATATTGCAGTTTTCAAATTTCAATTTTTCTTATATATCATTAGTAATGTAGACCAAATCAGGCTGGTGCCGCGGCTCACTAGGCTAATCCTCCGCCTTGCGGCGCCGGCACACCGGGTTCTAGTCCCGGTTGGGGCGCCAGATTCTGTCCCGGTTGCCCCTCTTCCAGGCCAGCTCTCTGCTGTGGCCAGGGAGTGCAGTGGAGGATGGTCCAAGTGCTTGGGCCCTGCACCCCATGGGAGACCAGGAAAAGCACCTGGCTCCTGCCATTGGATCAGCATGGTGCGCCGGCCACAGCGCGCCAGCCGCGGTGGCCACTGGAGGGTGAACCAACGGCAAAAGGAAGACCTTTCTCTCTGTCTCTCTCTCACTGTCCACTCTGTCTGTCCAAAAAAAAAAAAAGATGTAGACCAAGTCAAATGACTTTTGCGTAGTGGCCTTGAACTTTGACTCCTTATCTCCATCCATTCCTGTCATGGCCCCGGGGGGTGGGCTCTGTCTCCAGTTGAATCTCCCTCCAGTCAGGGCTTGGAATGAACAGAGCCCTGAATTGCTGGATCAGCGGGACTGCCGGCAGGGGGCGCCCAGGCGCTGCGGAGAGCGTGCGGAGCTCCTTTGCCGCGCCCCGTGGCCGCCAGGGGGCGCCCGTCTGGTACTCGTGCAGGCGTTTCCTCCTCCAGTGTGGGGTCCAGTCTGCCTTCATCACACTTCATTTGGATATCATTGTTTTAAGATTTGAAAGCGAGAAGTGTGAATCTTGAGAAGTGTGTTTCTCCAGGATGCTTTGACCCTGGAAATTCCCTGTGGATGTTAGGGTAATTTTCTGCATATATGGCCTCCCAATTATAGAGATTGTGAAAGAATCGCGTTGAACCTGCAGCTTGCTTTGCTTTGTGGGACTGCAATCAAACAGTTTTAAGTGTTCTGTTGGGTGAGGTTGATGTGTCTTCACATTTATTTTGGTTTTCTTTAATATCATTCAGTAATAACATAATCAGGATGTGAGTCTTGTCCCAACATCAAATTTATTCCCAATCCTGTTATTGCGGTTGACATCGTTTAAGATTCAGTTTTAAAATTTCCTTTCCTGAGTGCTCATTCCTGGTGTGGGGTGGGTCTTTGTGTGTTGGTGCTGTGGTGTTCACATCGCTGGGCAGGTTTACCAGCTCTGATACTGTGTCACGTTTTCCTTAGTGTCATCTTTCTTCCTGTCACCTCATTGCTCTGCAGAGAACATGCATTGTGGTGTTGAACACACAGGAGACGTGGGCATCCCTGCCCTGCCCCTCAGGTCAGGCCTACAGCTTTCAGGGAGCATCACTGAGTGTGATGTTTGCAGTGTGGTTTACCCAAACACTCTGTCCTGTTGAAATTCTCTCCAGAATTTGCTCTCTTTTTAAAAGATTTATGTCTTTGAAGGGGAGAGTGACAGAGAGGGTGGGAGAAAGGGAGGGATGGAGGGAAGGAGGGAGAGAGAGAGAGAGAGGTTTTGCCTACCCTGAGCCATTCCCCCAAACAGCCATAACAGCCAGGACTCTACCAGGCTGAAGCCAAGAGTCTGGAACTCCATCTGGGTCTCCCACTGTAAGTGGTGGGAACCCAAATACGTGAGCCATCATCCACTGCCTCCAAGGAACATTATCAGGAAGCTGGGTCACACGTGTGGAAAGGTTGGGAATCAAAGCAGCACCCCCATATGGGGTACAAGCATGACAAGCCTCAGCTGAACCTGCTGCACCCAATGCCAAGCCTGGAAGTTCCCTTCTTTATCTGATTAATGGGCATTTTTAAACATTATTACATGGTTGTAGATTTATTGAAGCTGTTTCTGCATCTGGTGGGATGATCAAGTGGTGCTTTTTCATTATTCTGTGAATGTGATGTTTCACATGGATGACTGTTCTGTTGTTCAACCTTGACTTTCTGAAAGATATCTTAATCTAGCATGTAATGTTTTAATGTACTATTGCTTTAAGTTTGATTTAAGTTTGTTGTGGAAGGTTTTTGGATGTGCATTTATAACAGTTTTCCTCATTTTCTGTCATGTGATGTCAGATAATTGAGGTTGCAATGTGGGGGTGGGCTTGATTTTGTGTTGAAGTTATCACACAAGCAATAGAGATTTGAGTTTCACAATGTCATGGTGAACAGATTGATTTTTAAAATTATTTATTTGCTGCAAGAGGCAGAGTTACAGAGAGAGAGAGGTCTCCTATCCACTGGTTCATTCCCCAAATGGCTGCAATGGCTGGATCTGGGCAAATCTGGAGCCAGGAGCCAGGAGCTTCTTGCAGATCTCCCATGTGGGTGCAGGGGCCAAAGGACTTGAACCATCTTCTGCTCCTTTCCCAGGCCATAGCAGGGAGCTGTTTTGGAAGGATAGGAGCTGGGTCTCAAACCAGTGCACATATGGGATGCTGGCACTGCAGGCGGATGCTTAACCTACTACACCACAGTGCCAGCACTCAGATTGATTTTAAGAACTAGCAAGTAGCATCAAGGAAAAAATAGAATTGGAAGTTATGTGTGAGGTCAAGATTAAGATTAGGGTTAGAGGTAGAGTGTCATGGTTTAGGGTGAAGGTTAGGATTAGGATATACAGTTTGGAGTTTAGGGTTTATGGTTTGGGTTAGGATGAGAGGTGGGGTTCAAGATTAGGGTTAGGATTAGGATTAGGGGTTAGAGGTTGGAGGTTAAGGTTAGGGTTATGGTTTACTGTTAGGGTTTAGGATTCAGGTTAG
Organism: Oryctolagus cuniculus; assembly: GCF_051225735.1. Lineage (NCBI taxonomy): Eukaryota > Metazoa > Chordata > Mammalia > Lagomorpha > Leporidae > Oryctolagus > Oryctolagus cuniculus. Next base: position 2,228,644 of record NC_142873.1, on the reverse strand, counting down.
GGGGTGGGGTTGGGTGGAGGGTCAGGGTGTTAGAGTTGGGGTTAGAGTTAAGATCCCCAGTTGGATATACAAGGATGCTTGTGCCTTCCTCTGTTGAGAACAACTAATGGGCATGTGTGAGCTGCAATTAGAAGTGTTGCTGCACAAGGGCAGGCTGCTGGTTGGCCACTAAATGCACACGTGCTGTCCCCAGTTGGATTTGCAATGGCTCACACAGGGTCCTGTGTTGGGGATGGCCACTGCACACCTGCATGCTGCCATTATGCTGGTCACTGTGGGCTTGGGTCACTATGTTGAATGTACAGGCTGTCACTGGGTTTGCCCCAGTTGTATTTACATGGTAAATGGGTGGTGACTACACATGCTCAGGCCTATTTGAGCCACCAAACTTGCACGGGAGGCCCCCTCTTGGATTTGCAGTGCCTTGTGCAGCCACTGTGCATGTGTGGGCAGTCTGTGAGCAACCAAATCTGCATGCACCATCCCCAGTTGGATTTGGAATGGCTTCAGCTGTACACTGTGCATGTGTGGGCAGCCTATGAGAAAACAAATGCACATGTATGGTCACCAGTTGGGTTTGCAATGGCTTGGGCTGCCCACTGCATATGTGTAGCAACCTTTGAGTTCCCAGACATGCATGCACAGTCCACAGTTGGATTTCCAATTATGTGTGGACCTTGCTCTGGCAGGGCCAGCTACTGGGCATGTGCTGGTCACAATTAGGAATGTCAGTGCACATTCTTGGGCCACATATGAGCCACCAAAAGTGCATGCTCCATCCCCAGTTGGATTTGCAATGACTTGGTGTTGACCACACATGTGTGGGCTGCCTGTGAGTCACCAGATGCATATGCACAATCTCCTGTTGATTTGCAATGGACCTTGTAAGGCCTTCTAGTGGGGATGGCCCCTTCTCATGTGCAGGTTGCCATTAAGCTGGTCACTGTGTATGCTTGGTTCTCAGGTGAGCCACCAAGTGAGCATGAGTGTTTCCCAGTTGAATTTACCATGTTTCATGCAGGGGCCTGTGGTGAGGATGGCCACTGCAAATGTGCAGGCTGCCATTAGGCTGATAACTGTGCATGCCTGGGTCACCTGTGAGCAGCAAATGGGCATGTATTGTCCCCAGTTAGTTGGATTTGCAGTGGCTCATGGGTAGTCTGCAGGTGGGATCTCCACTTTGAATGTGCTGGCTCTCATTTGGCCCCAGGTGGATTTGCAATGAATTGGGCTGGCCACTACACATGGTTGGGCCACCTGTGAGCCACCAAATGTGCATGTGCAATCCCTATTGGATTTACAATGATGCATGCACCTTCCTCTCATGGGTGTGGCCACTGCGCATGTACGCTGCAGTTAGGAGTGTCACTGTGGGTGCTCCTACCGACCGTTAGTGCAAGTGCAGTCCCCAGTTGGATTTGCAAAGGCATAGGCAGAGGCTTCTGGTGGGGACAGCCACTTGACTTGCACAGGCCACCATTACTCTGGTCACTGCATGCTGTGGTCCCCAATGAGCCACTAAACTTGCATGCCTGGTCCCCAGTTGAATTTGCAATGACTTGGGCTGCCAATTGCATATATGTGGCAGTCTCTGAGCCCCCAAACATGCATTTACAGTTCCCAGTTGTATTTGCATTGAATTGATCAGGCACTTCACATGTGTGGGCAGCCTGTGAGCCACACAATACACATGTGCTGTCCCCAGTTGAATTTGCAGTGGCCTGGAGGGTGACTGTGTAACTGCACATGGATGAACTCCCTGTGAGCCACCAAATGTGCATGTTCAGTCCCCTGTGGTGTTTGCAAAGGTAGATGCAGAGGCTTCTGTGGGGACAAGCACTTGACTCACACAGGCCTCCATTACTCCAGTGACTGCATGCTGTGGTCCCGAGTGAGCAACCACATTTGCATACCTGGCCTAGATCACTTGCACCTTTGGGCTACCAAATGTGCATGCATGGGCCCAGTTGAATTTGCAATGTGTGGGTGGTGACTGCACATGCACAGACAGCCTGTGAGTCACCAAACCCACATGTGCTGTTCCCAGTTGGTTTTTCAATGACTTGGGTGGTGACTGTGATGCTTGGGTCACATTTGAGCCACCAAGCTGACATTCATGGTCCCCTGTTGGGTTTTCAATGGCTTAGGCCAGCCACTGCCCATGCTTGGGCTGTCTGTGAGGTGCAGTTCCCAGTTGGATATAGAATGGCTTGGGCAAAGATTCCTCATTCTTGGGCTGCCTTTGATCCAACAAACACATATGCACCATTGCCACCCCTGGTTTGGACCTGCCACTCATGTGGCAACCTTTGAAACCCCAAATGTGAATATGCTGTCCCCAGTTAGATGTGCAATGGCTCAGGCAGCATCTGAGCATGTTTGATCCTTCTCCTACAACACACCAAATATGCATGTTCAGTCAGCAGTTGGGTTTGAATGGTTTTGGCTGGTCCTCCTTTCTTTCCAAATATCTCCATGGGCATGGAGAACCAAACACACACACATGTGGAATGAAGACAAATGTTTATGTTTTCTCCTGAAAGAAAAAATAAAAAAGCCTGGCCATTGTGATCATCTGGAGAATGAACCAGCAGATGGAAGATTTATCTGTGTGTGTGTCTCTCTTCCTCTCTCTCTCTAGCTCTGACTTGAAAATAAAAATAAATCTTAAAACACAGAAAAGGCCATGGTTGGCTGAACTGCCCCCATTGTCCATCCATTCTCATTTGTGGGAGCCCTGTGCCCCTAATGTGATCCAGTGAATTTCACTGGTGCTCTTACTGGCCTCCATACCGATGTTTGTCTGATTGCTGTGGTGGTTAATGCTGTGTTGAGTGGGTGTTTATCTTATTAGTGATCATCCCTAAAAACTCTGCCCCTCCTTGACTTTTCAGGGATCTTGCAAAATCACTTATAATTGTTCACCTTAATATTACATCCAATACAATGCACCATTGGAGAATATAGAAAATGGCTTTTCTTTAATGTTAGTAACTGCAAGAAATAAAAAAATGTAGAAAAGTGGGGAACAAAAAAAAGAAAAAGTGACTAAAACCAAAATACTGTGTTAATTTCAATTTGCTCAAGTACTAACTGACATAGAATTTGAGGAACAAACTAATTCCTGGAGCAAGGACAGTCTATTCAATAAATGGTGCTGGGAAAATTGGATTTCCACGTGCAGAAGCATGAAGCAAGACCCCTACCTTACACCTTACACAAAAATCCACTCAATGTGGATTAAAGACCTAAATCTATGACCTGACACCATCAAGTTACTAGAGAACATTGGAGAAACCCTTCAAGATATTGGCACAGGCAAAGAGTTTCTGGAAAAGACCTGGGAGGCACAGGCAGTCAAAGCCAAAATCAACTATTGGGATTGCATCAAATTGAGAAGTTTCTGTACTGCAAAAGAAACAGTCAGGAGAGTGAAGAGACAACCGACAGAATGGGAAAAAATATTTGCAAACTATGCAACAGATAAAGGGTTAATAACCAGAATCTACAAAGAGATCAAGAAACTCCACAAAAACAAAACCAACAACCCACTTAAGAGATGGGCCAAGGACCTCAATAGACATTTTTCAAAAGAGGAAATCCAAATGGCCAACAGGCACATGAAAAAATGTTCAAGATCTCTATCAATCAGGGAAATGCAAATCAAAACCACAATGAGGTTTCACCTCACCCCAGTTAGAATGGCTCACATTCAGAAATCTACCAACAACAGATGCTGGAGAGGATGTGGGGAAAAAGGGAAACTAACCCACTGTTGGTGGGAATGCAAACTGGTCAAGCCACTACGGAAGTCAGTCTGGAGATTCCTCAGAAACCTGAAGATAACCCTACCGTTCGACCCAGCCATCCCACTCCTTGGAATTTACCCAAAGGAAATTAAATTGGCAAACAAAAAAGCGGTCTGCAGCCTAATGTTTATTGCAGCTCAATTCACAATAGCTAAGACCTGGAACCAACCTAAATACCCATCAACGGTAGACTGGATAAAGAAATTATGGGATATGTACTCTTTAGAATACTATACTGCAGTAAGAAACAACGAAATCCAGTCATTTGCAACAAAATGGAGGAATCTGGAACACATCATGCTGAGTGAAATAAGCCAATCCCAAAGGGACAAATACCATATGTTCTCCCTGATCAGTGACAACTGACTGAACACCAAAAAGGAAACCTCCTGAAGTGAAACGGACACCATGGGAAACGGTGACTTGATCAGCATAGCCCTGACTGTTAATAAACAACTTAATACATTATCCTTCTTAGTAGTTTTTTTGTCTATTCTACTTAATATGACTGGTTTAATTCTGTAATTAATACACAGTTATTCTTAAGTGTTGAAAATTAACTGAAATGTGATCCCTGTTAAACATAAGAGTGGGAATAAGAGAGGGAAGAGATGTACAATTTGGGACATGCTCAAGCTGACTTACCCCAAATGGTAGAGTTAGAAACATACCAGGGGATTCCAATTCAATCCCATCAAGGTGGCATGTACCAATGCCATCTCACTAGTCCAAGTGATCAATTTCAGTTCACAATTGATCATAATGAAAGGACTAAGAGTCAAAGGGAGCACATAAACAAGTCTAGTACCTGCTAACACTAACCGATGGAATAAATAAAGGGGAGAGTGATCCAACATGGGAAGTGAGATACTCAGCAGACTCATAGAATGGCAGATGTCCTAAATAGCACTCTGGCCTCAGAATCAGGCCTAAAGGCATTCTGATCTGGCTGAAAAGCCCATGAGAGTACTTCAGGCATGGAAAGCCAAGACACTCTGGCAAAAGATCTCTGTGAGTGAGATCCCAGTGGAAAGAACAGGTCTTCAAAGAAGGAGGTACCTTTCTCTGAAGGGAGGAGAGAACCTCCACTTTGACTATGACCTTGTCTAAATAAGATAAGAATCAGAGAACTCAGAGGGCTTCCATAGCCTTGGAAACTCATGACTGGAGCATAGGGAGATTACTGATGCCATAGACAGGAGTGTCAATTGGTAAAGTCAACAACAGGAGTCACTGTGCACTTACTCCTCATGTAGGATCTCTGTCCTTAACGTGCTGTGCATTGAGATTTAATGCTATAACGAGTACTCAAACAATATATTTCACTTTGTGTTTCTATGGAGGTGCAAACTGTTGAAATCTTTACTTAATGTATATTAAACTGATCCTCTGTAAAAAAAAAAAAAAAGAAAAGAAATTATCAATTCCCAACTTGACTCTCACTGGGATTAAACATGACAATAGGTCTGATCTGATTTCATCATCATTTAAAAAAATATCATCTATTATTTTTCACTTTATGTTTCTGTGTGGGAACAAACTGTTGAAATCCTTACTTAATGTTTACTAAGCTGATCTTCTGTATATTAAGATAATCGAAAATGAATCTTGATGTGAATGGAAGGGGAGAGGGAGTGGGAAAGGGGAGGGTTGTGGGTGGGAGGGACGGTATGTGGGGGAAGCCATTGTAATCCATAAATCGTACTTTGGAAATTTATATTCATTAAATAAAAGTTAAAAAAAAAAGAATTTGAGGAACAAGACAGAAATGATGCAGGCACATTGTAAAGGAGTGATCAAGCCAGCTCCAGTTGTGTTCTCAAGGGGATTCTGTGCCTCACACCAGAAGAGACCTTGGCAGCTGAGATGGCTGTGGGCACTGCTGCAGCTCTCCTCACCACACCAACGACACTGCCATGTTCCACGTCACATACCAGATCATTTGTGACAAACACGCAAAACATAGTCTCAAAGTTGGATGGGAAAAGTGAGACATTTGTGAAGTTCTATAAATCTGACGAGCCATGTCAAAAATCAGTCACACTATCATTTTTACTTTTATCTTTAAGGGCATTGGAATGTTGGTCATTTGCCAAGTTCTGTCACTGAAAAATACGTGAGAGCACCAATCGCTCAGCTGTCTGCTTGAGACAGGGGAGCCCTCATAGCACTTCAGCAACAGTGCGGCCTCAGTGTGGCCACAGCCCCTGCCCTGCAGTCTCCAGCTGTCCTCATCTGCCTGTGATGGGGAGCCCTCACAGCACTTCTGCAACAGTGCAGCCTCGGTGTGGCCACAGCCCCTGCCCTGCAGTCTCCAGCTGTCCTCATCACATGCTGTGCAATGGATTTCTAATTTGTGCAATGGCTGGCAGTTACTGGAGAAGAGTAGGTAAGTTGTTGCTTTTTGTAATATTCATAGGAGCTTTAGAACCAATTTTAAATTCATTTTATCTTATTTTAAATTGACAGATAGCTATATATATGGGGCATACAGTGTAGTGGTACAAGGCCTATATACCTTGTCAGATGATTAGGTAGGGACAATTTTTTTAAAGATTATTTATTTGAAAGGCAGAGTTACAGAGAGGCGGATATGGGGAGAGAAAGAGAGGGAGAGAGGGAGAGAAAGGAGAGAGAAGGAGAGAAAGTTTTTCCATCTGTTGGTTCACTTCCCAGATGGCCGCAACAGCTGGAGCTGTGCCGATCTGAAGCCAGGAGCCAGGAGCTTCTTCTGGGTCTCACACGTGGGTGCAACTTGGGCCATCTTCCACTGCTCTGCCAGGCCATAGCAGAGCTGGATCAGAATGTAGCTGCCGGGACTCGAACCGGCACCCATATGGGATGCCAGCACTGCAGGTGGTGGCCTTAAGTGCTAACCCACAGTGCCAGCCCCAAGTGGGGATAATTAACATATCCATCATCTTATCATTTCTTTGGGATGATGAAGTCAGCAGAAAACCCACAGGTTCTTGTCCTGTGCCTTTGCCAACAGAAACACACTCACCACAGTGTGAGCTGAGAGCAGCAATTTAAATTTAAATTGCACAATTCAGGAACAAAGTAGCTTTAACTAATCAGAAATCAGGTTTCTGGAAGAGCCAGAAGTTAAAAGGTTTTAACTTCCAGGGAAGTTTTCTATGCTCCCTAAGTTTATGGGACGTCCCCAGGAGGGTTGCTCAGGTTCAGGGAGGAGCAGGTTTCTTTGCCATCTGTGTCGTCGTGTGTGCTGCGTGTGTTTCAGGTCAGCTGCTGTTGGATGTTTATCATTATAATGGAGTTGGATTTCTGTGCCCGGAAGGAGATGGTGAGGGTCCTGGCCCTACTTTTACAAGGCTGCAGCAAACCTGATGCAGCTGAGTCAGAATTGCAGGCAACTCCTTAATGAGAAGTGTTAGCTGCTGAGCTTGGCTGTGTCCAATCAGCTTTCCCCTGCCCCTTTATTTGCAAGAACACCTGGGGATGGGTATTGTCAGCCAGCTTTTTAGCCAAACTTATGCTGTTTTCTTGAGTGGAAAGAACGGTTCCTGTGTTAGCTATCATTGCTTAGAACTTGCAGTCTCAAAGGAGTACACGGCGTCACTGTCATCTGGCTGCTCCTGCTGTCATCTGGGACATGATGCCGGATTCATTTTAACCAGGAAATGAACAAATTTCCAGGGTTGGTGAGCTGTTTCCATGCAGAGGTGAAAGTTCTGGGAACAGGAAGGGCTGGTTGGGACTTCCTTGGCTACAAATGAAAATGGCTGGAGAATGAAGAAGGCAGGGACCGCCATGCAGTTGAGAGCAAGCCACAGAGGGGTGAGTAAACTGAACCCAGGAAAACTGGGGACCTGGGAACATGGTGCAGCCCCATCGGGTTTCAGTCTTTGTTCTCAGCCAGATGGATGTGTGATTCAGTGCCTGAAGAGTGCTTAGTCACACTGGACAGGTTTGTCAAACTCATGGGATTGTGGGGCCACAGCCTCCTCTGGTCTCTGCAAGGAGAGAAATCAGAGGTAGCCCTTCTTTGCCAGGGAATGTGTGCTTGAGCACTGGCCCCGGCTGCACTCAAGGAGGCCAGGCTGAGGACAGTGTGACTAAGTCATGCCTCACTCCCCACTGTAGCTTCCTTCAGTTTGACTCAGGTCTGCTTCCAGTCAGTTAGTGAAATTACTCACAAATGTTAACAAAGGTTTAAGTGGCCTTGCAGCTCTTGCTGTCACCATGAAGTGGATTCACACTTCCACTCCGGATAATGGACGCTGGAGGCCCCATCCCTGTGGGATCTTGTTGTTCTTGTCATTTTTGCACAGAACTCACACTCTGGGCTGACTTCTTGGTTGGCAACAACCACCTTGTGTCCAGCCACACATTTAGAAAGACATAGAAATTGACTCCTTTCCATGGTAAGCAGTCACGTGCAGCCTTAGCAGTGTGATAGACCCAGTTTTCAGGTATACAAGGTCTTTCTTCAGGATTCCAATACCAACCACTGCTACACTGATGGAAACCCATAATTCTCTTTGGACGTCTGAATTAGTATCCAAGGGGCAACTCTTGAACAAGCTGAAAGTTGGAGTGAGGGCCATATGTGGTGTTGATTTATATAGGGAGGGGCTGTTGGCTGGTTGATCCAGGTGATTTTTCTGGATTCCATGACCGCTATTCCATAACTGCTATTTCAGTGGGATCTGTACTTCCACATGTAACTTTTTATTAGAGGATCCATTTTTTTTGTTGTTATCTGCCATTAAAAATCCTCCTTTCTTTCCAGATATCTCCCTGGGCATAGAAAGCCAAACACACACATGTGGAATCAGGACAGATGTTTGTTTTTCCCTGAAAGCAAAGCAAAGGGAAAAATGTCTGCTCATATCCAACACCCATTTCTGAACTGCATTGTTCTTGTTAAGTGTTCCAGGTTCTTTACATGTAAGGGATATTAATCCTTTGTAGATGAACAGATTATAAATATTTTTTCTCATTTTGTTGGTTTTCTCTTCATTCTGTGGATTGTTTCTTTTGCTGTGCAGAAACTTCTGAGTCTGATAAAATCACATTTGTTTGTTTTTCTTTTTTTCTTGGGATCTTTTTAAAACAATTGCCTATGGAGATATCTTGAGGCAGTTCCCCTGTGATCCCATCTAGTAGCCACTTACTTTTCTATCTTACATTAAGATATTTGATCTAGAGCCTCAGCCGCACGAGCCCAGTGCCGCCGCACGAGCCCAGCGCCCGGAGCCCGCCTGCCGTCGGCCCGATCGCCGCGCCGTGCGCATGGGGCGGGCCCCTGGCGGGGCGGCCGAGGGCCGCTGAGCGCAGGACCGCCCCGCCGATGCGCCCGGCCCGGGGCGGGGATCCCCGGCCGCGCGGGGCCCGCGGCTGAGCCCGCGCCCGGCATGTCCGGCCCGGCCCGCCGCCCGGCGCCCCGGGCCCGCGGCGACGCGTAGCGGAGCGGGAGCAGCGCGGCGGGTCAAGGTCACTGCCCGGCGCGCCATGGAGGCTGCGAGCCGGCCGGGCCCCGAGCCGGAGCCGGGCCGTGGCAAGGAGAACGCGGGCCTGCGCAGCGCGCCCGCCCGCGCCGCGCGTCCTCCGCGCCGCCGCCGCCGCGAGTCGAGCTCGCAGGAGGAGGAGGTCATCGCCAGCTTCAGCACCTTGGAGGCCCTGGAGAAGGACATGGCCCTGAAACCTGAGGAGCGGAAGAAGTGGGAACAGCGCCGCATCTAGAAGCCGCGGGAGCAGGAGCGCTGCCCGGCTGTCGAGCCACGCGAGAGCCAGCAGCCCCCCCAGCCGGGCAGCCCGGGGCAGGACGTGGAGCCTGCCTGCGAGGCGGGCGCCAGGAAGGCCCCGCTGCAGCCGTCCAAGCAGGTGTGCTCTCCAGAAGGGGGGCCGCTCCCAGCCAACCCCTGGGACCAGAACCGCCCGGCCCAGCGGCAGCAGCAGCTCCAGCCCAGCCAAGCCAGCCCGCCCCAGGGGCCCCTCCCAGCCCCCTGTCAGCGCTGCCAGCCCCGTCGGGCTCTCCCGGACCCCAGGCAGCCCTGCCAGTCCCAGCGGTCACTCCCGGGTCAGCGCAGCTGGCCCCAGCCATCATTTCCGGGCCCGAGACAGCCCTGCCAACCCCAGCGGTCACTTCTGGGCCCTGGGCAGCACCCCTGGCCCCAGCGGCTGCTTCATGCCCCAGATCAGCTCTGCAGGCCCCAGCGGTCACGCCCAGTTCAGCCATGCAGGACACATTGGGCATTCCCAGGCCCCAGGCAGCGCTGCCAGCCCCTGAGGTCCCTGCTGACCCCCTGTCACCGCTGCCGGCCGCTGCGGTCCCTGCTGACCCCGTGTCACCGCTGCCGGTCCCTGCGGTCCTTCCTGACCCCGTATCTCCATGGCCAGCCCTGTAGGGCTTCCTCTGGACAGTGTTGCCCACCCCGTCGGTCCCTGCTAGCCCAATGCCAATGGTGCCAGCCCTCGCGGTCACTCCTCACCTTGTGCCCACGCCGCCGGCCACCTGGCTCCCTCTCAGGCCAGTGTTGCTGCCCTTGGCAGGCATTCATAGCCCCCCGTCCACATGGCCATCCCCGCAGGGCTCTCCTGGGACATCCCAGCCGCCCCCAGAGGTCATTGCTAGGCCTCAGTCAGCCATTGGTTGAAGCCCCAGAGCAGCCCAGTCCACCCAAACCTTCATTGCTGGACCCAGGACAGTCGGGCCAACAGACGCGGCCACTCATGGGCCCGGAGCAACCCCACCCCCCGAAGCGGCCACTCATGGGCCCAGAGCAGCCCTGCCAGCCCCTCCGGTCGCTCATGGGCCCCTGTCAGTCCTGCAAACCCCAGCTGCTGCTTCCCATCCCTGAGCGCCCTTCACTCCTGGGGCAGCCAGGCCCACCCCGCCGACCTCTCCTGAGGCCTCTGTGCCAGCCGCGGAGGTCCCTCTTGGATCTGGTGCCGGCCCGGCAGCCCCAGCCCTCGCTCCTGGGCCATCCCTGCCAGCCCCTCAGGGCACGGTCGCCACGGTCCTGTGCCCCAGGGGCGGCCCGGCAGGCCCCGTCTGTGAGCCCTGGAGCCTGAGTCCCTGCAGGCACCACCCCAGCTCTGCGTCCGAGGGCCTGAGATACTTGGCTGCACTGGCCTGAGGCCTTCTCCAGACAGGCCCCAGCTGCTTGCTGTTGGACACTGAGCTTGGCCAGAGGCAGGAGGGCTGTGATCAGGCCGAGGCCAAGCCAAGAGAGGAGATGACTCCATGCTTCCTGCCACGTGCCATGCCCTCCCCTGCGGTGTCACAGTGCCCTGTGGGTGTCACTTCATGACAGACGTGCCCCAGGAGGGGCTCAGAGCTTGCAGGGGCCCCTCAGCATCCTTCTGTGCCTCTGAATTGCCAACACAGGCTGCATCTGTCTCCATGCATGCGTGCAGGTGTGTGTGCATGTGTGCCTGGGCACATGGGCCTGTGTGGTCTTTGAGGGAGGGGTGCCAGCCACGGCCTTGCCACACCCCGCCTGACCCATGTGCATTCCCTGCCCCCAGGCAGAATAGCCTCGTGAATCCAGCAAGATGGGATTCTGCCACCAGCCCTGCCCACTCAGGCCATGGGATGATGCTGGTGTCCCCTTGAGGGTCTGCGGGCTTAGGAGGGACACAGTCCATCTGGTGTGACCTGGATGTTGCCACCCACTTCTCAGGATTTGCTGTCTCCACTCAGGGGCTCCCTTTGAAAGGCAGCTGTTCATGTCTCCACGCGGGAGAGCCTCAGGGTGCAGGGGTCCAGGGCCATGCTGGGAAAGCCCTGTCCCACACCCTCGCGGCTCCTGTCCCGCAGGGCTGTCTCCGAGTCTCCCTCCACTGCCGCTCTGTCTCCAGACCTCCGAGAGTCGGGGGCTGTTGGCAGCCTTCAGCCCTGCAAAGGCCTCCATTTCCGGAGAGCAGCGTTTGTCGCCTGGGGTCCCTGGCCAGGCACTGCTCACTGCTGCATGTGCATGGACTGCAGGGCACACGGCCACCCCGTGTTCCAGGCCATCTGCCGCCCCCAGACCCCTACTCAAGAGGCCCCTCCCTGGGTCCTGCAGAGGCTCTGGGGTGAGGGCCCTCGACCCCTGCAGCTTGATGTCCCCTTGCCCAGCCAGGGCAGCCCTGAGCCCCCCCCCCAAGGCAAGCCCCTTTCTGGTGCTTCCCTAAGGCCTCTGTCTTGGAAATGTGGGGCATATTTTTCTGATTAAAGGAAATAAAAAGGGCCACACTATTATTTTTATAACAGTGTTGGCATTTATAATTTAAAAAAAAAAGATATTTGATCTATTTTGAGTAAATGATTGCATAGGATTGGGGAATTTTCCCAGTTCAATTATCTGTGTGTGGATATGCAGTCTTCCAAGCACCATTTAGTATAGACACTGTTCTTTCTCTTTGTGTGTTTTGAGCAACTTTGTCCAAGGCAAGATGGTTGTGGATGCTGGGTTTATTTCTTTGATCTTTCCTCAGTTCTGTTAATCTCTGTGACTGTCTTCGTGCCAGGATCATGTTGGTTTTGTTGGAATAGTTCTGTAGAAGAGCTTGAAGTCTGGTATTCTTGTGCTTCCAGCTTTATTATTTTTGTTCAAGTCTGATTTGTCCATTTGACTACTTCGGTGCTGCTATGTGAATTTGAGTTTTTTGTTGTTCTTTGGAGAATGTAATTGGTATTTTTGTGATGACTACATCAAATCTTTCAATCTCCTTGAGTAGTATGGACAATGTAATGTTTCCCAAACAAGGGCAGGGACTATGGCATAGCAGACATATGCAGCAGTTCCTGTCCTGGCTGTTCTACTTTCAATCCAGGCACATGCTAATGGCCTGGGAAAAGCAATGGAAGATGGCTCAAGTGCTTTGGCCTCTGCTGCTCATGTGGAGACCTGGATGAAGCTCCTGGCTTCAGACTTCTTAGTGCAGGCCATTGAGGCCACTGGGGAGTGAACCAGTGGATACAGGACCTAGCTTTCCACCCCCCCACACCTCACTGTAACTTTCAAGTAAATTATTTTAAAAAGCAAATAAGTTTTCCAACCATGAATATGAGAGGCCATTCTTTAGTTTAACTCCTTCATTTCTTTCATTAGTGCTATGTCATTATCATAGGAGGAGCCTTTACTATTTATGGTTTGATTTATTCCATTTTAAAATTTTTTAAATTATTAATGGGGTTGGTCTTGTAACTTCTTTCTCACAGTTCATTATTTGTTTATACAAATGCTAATTAGCTTTGAACATTGAATTTGTATCCTGCAGCTTTACTGTGTTTGTTTTCTAGTTCTAATATTCTAATATTCTCTTGCTGGAGTCTCCAGGCTTCTCCCAAGTAGAATCATGTCATCTGCAAACAGGGACAATTGGACTTCCACCTTTCCTATTTGTATGCATTTTACTTGTTTCTCTTGCCTAATTGCTTTTGTGATAACTTGTCGTGCTATACTAAGAGTGGTGATTGTAGACATTCTTTTCAGACTCCAGATCTTTGAAAAATCCTCTTAGCTGTGAGTTTGTCCAAAATAGCCTATACCGTATTTAGACATACTCCTTCTATACTGAGTTTGTTCAAGGTTTCTAAATCAGGAAAGATTGTCGAATTGTATCAAGTGATTTTTCTGTCTATTTTGATCATATGAGCATACTCCTTCCTTCTATTGAAGTGATTTGTGATAGTTTTTTTGGTGTGCACAGGTTGAATATACCTGAATCCCTGTGATAAATCCCACTTGATCAATATGAATGATTTTTTTGTTGTGTTGTTAAGTTCATTTTGCTAGAGTTGAGGAATTTAGAGGTATGTTCACTGGGGTCACTGACTTGTAATTGTATTTTTTAGAATACTCTGGATAGTGTCCTAGAATTTGGTGAGTGGCTCTCCTTGGTTTCCAGATTTGGATGTGGACCTCATGGTCCCTGGGATCCTCCTTCAATGGCTTGAGAGTGCCAGTAGCTGTATAATACAGGTCTTTCTTTCCCTGCTGATGTATGAAAATGACAGATACATAGATGGATGAATAGATAATAGATACACAGATATGCATACTTGGAGATGTATACATTCTATTGCTTCTACTTACTTTGGCATTTATGGCTAAAAAATATATATAGTTGGCCAGCAGAAGTCTTGAGTAACTGCACAACGCTGAGGTGTCAGGTAGCATTGGTTTATTAAAGATGAAAGAAACAAATTTGTACCCTGAAAGCACAGGCTTGTTGGGTAGAGAAAGCAAATTTGCCTAAGAAGCCAATGAAAAAGTCAAAATGGAGCACAGAGAAATGTTTTGTCTCAAAATGCTGGTGCACTGGTGACATTTGTCCCATGTAAATCAGCAAGTGAGGCCAAACCGTGGTCACTTTAAGATTAAACTCAACTCAGCTGTTTTGGGGAGTGGTAGGGGCAGTAAGATCCCCTGGCTTTTCCCTAGCTATGATGATTCCTTCAAGTTTATATGCCATGGACCTAGCGCTGTGTCCATCAGCCCTACCTGGGTAGATCATTGAGCTGTGATGACCCAAAGATCTCATCACATTTCAGCCTTGTCTGACTGGTACCATGCTGGGAGGCATTTCCTGAATGAAGCATCTGGTATGTTATTTACCCTCTTAGTCCTGTGTCTTCCTTGATCTGCACTCAAGTCCTCCATCTCACCAACATTTGGCAAGTTAGCTTTGTGGTAAAGTGTCTGGAGTTAGGATTGTAAATGGCAGTGGAGAGAGGAGCATGGGCTTTTAATCATATGTCCACAGAATCAAAGCAAGAAACCAAATGGCAGTACCCTTCGACATCTTTAAATGGCATATATATGTCTGATAAAGAAAAAAGCCTATCATGTTTTGGGGGTCTTGTTTCCCACTAAATACAGTATAAGAATTTCTGTTCTCAGGTTGTAGAATTACCAGGGAGACATGACTCCTTGAAAACCAAGGTTTCTTTAGTGTGACTCTCTGATCCCCTTTCCTCAGACAGAAGCTTCCAAGAAATGACAGACTCCTCCAAACCATCCTCTTCTCACCATCCCTTCAGATACAGCAGGAGGTGAGAAGGATGATGGTGTACTGTGTTTGCAGTGGCAGTAAATGTATTGTTTCTTCTCTACTGTGAAGAAATACTTCCAGAACAGTGAGGCCATTTCCCAAGTTACCATGGTCTTCTGTCTTTGTTCACAGTGCTCTGGATTCTCTAATGTTAAATCTTGCCCTATAACAAGAAACACATGGCCACTGGTAGCACCCACATGTGCATCAGCACTGGTCCTGGGGATCCTTCACACAGCACATTGGTATACATGTCTTTGGGAGGCGGCTGCAGTGCCACTTTCAGGAGTTCCCAAGCCAGCCTCAGTCCCTTCCACATGCACAGTCTGTCATTATAAACTTCTGAAACTTTTTCTCTGGCAAAATGATGAACAATCAAGATGGATGCAGATCATGCACTTTGTCCATGGAACATCAGTGGGAACTAAGGGCCTTGGAGTGAAAGACCTCACCCCAGGTGACACAGCTGATAGGCATTGCATTCTCCTGATGGTAAGGTCCTCACAGCATTTGGTGTTTCTGCATCTCATAAGCTGTGAGCATAGGAACCATTCTACATTTTCCTTCACTAAACATTCATCGCACCAGAGCCAGTTGGCATGTACCCTTAGAATGGCAAATGACTCCAAGAAGGGGTATGAATCACATGCACACATAAGCCATTGGATATCCTGAACCATGGATGTCTTTGAAAGAAAAATGAGGGATCTCTGAAGATGGAGAAAGGTGGAGAAATACCCCAGATGCTCCTGGGTAAGTAGCAGAATTGGATGCCACCTTCCTGGTGTTTTCCTTGGTAGAGAAACAATGGTTGGTTCATGCTTGACATTTCAACATTTGAGGCCCAAGTGGGGAAAGTTAATTAGGCATGCAGGTCTGTGCTCATGGTTCTCTGGCTCAGAGGTCTGCTTACCCCCTCAGCCTTCACTAGGGTGACATCCCAAGTCTAACAGCAGAACTCCTGGACCATTGGGCATGGTTTCAGTACTCATTTAGAGACTGTCACTACCAGAAGTTGGCTGATAAATGTGAATTCTTTGTTTTTCCAGGATTTCCATTTGTTTGACTTCATTCTTTGTTGCTATAAGCCACACGTCTGAGACTCTAACTTATACAGAAGTTTACTCTGGCTCCTGTTCTGGGAGCCAGGAATTCCAAGATCTGGCATCTGCAACTGCTGAGGCTCAGAGGCTGCCTCATCTCATAACAGAAAGCAGAGGGTCAGTGGAGAGGAGTGAAGGGGCCAGGACACAGGAAGCAGCCTGGCTTTATCCCAACTCACTCTTGGGATAACACATCGACTTCTGGAAAAGCAAGCACTCACTCCTGGAGAAAAAGGCATTAATTCATTTATCCAGCTCAACTCTCATGACTGACACACTTCCCAACTTCCCACTAGGTGCCACTTGCCAAACTGCCCCATTGGACAATTAAGGTTCCAATCCATGGTCATTTAGTGGACACCTGGAAACCACAGTGCTACTGAACCACTATCGGTTTCTTGTAGAGAAGTTCCCTGGTTGACTTGAGTGACTTCTCTGTATCAAGGGATAGAAGCTCACAGAAATAATGCTTTTGTGCACAGTGAATGTACTCTGAAGATGATATGAGGGGCTGGTGGTGCATGCTGAGCATTCAGTCAAAAACATGGATTTTATGTGGTGAATAAATTTGGAAACACATAAGTCCCATGAGAATGTCACTTCTGTAAGTTAACCCTTGCAGCCTGATATGAGGACAAAGCATTAACAAAATGCATCTGATTGAATGGAATGTGTGAGGTCTATAAAACCCAGGGTATATTAAAAGTCACATAAGCAAACATTGCCCTCATCTGACTTGCATGATCCAGGCAGGCTAGTCTTTCATGGTGGAAAGCACCAATATAGTTCCCAGGATTTGTGACCTCCCATCCTTACTTATCCTAGCAGAATAGCATATTGTCACCCAAGTAATTTTACCATACAAGTGTGTAAGGTGGGGGCCTAGTGACCTAAGGAAGAAGAATGTCCTCTTAAAGAGTTCTTTACAGCAAAGCCATATTAATAGCAGTGAACAATATTGGTTTAGGTTTGGAATGTATTGTCCTCAGTCACATGTACATGCTCACGATTCATTGTAGGTGTTTTCTGTCCTCGTTTGGCTTTATCCCCTTTTTGTAGCTTATCCTGGGAGCTTTGGCCAAAAGGCTATAGAAATGCCTTTTTGCTTGAAATGCCAGGTGGCTATGGAAGAAGGGTTTGCAATCCCTGCTCACTGTGTTTCTTCTGAGTAGAAGCCAGGTGAATTGTGTGGAAGTGATCTGTCCTCTCCCTTGGGAGAAATTCCCACCTGGGACCGCTCTGGGATGGGATCAAAGCCAAATCCATGACACTGGGCCCTTCCCTGCAGCTGAGGGCATTGGTGAGTGGGGATGCAGAGACGTCGCATTTCTCTTGGTCTAAACTCTCTTTTCATGATGCTTGTTCCTATTAGGGATGGTGTTCTAGCTCTGTGAAGACCAATGCTGCACAGGAGGACTCAATCTTGGGCTGTCCTGCTGTGGGCATCTCTGCTTTCAGGGTTTGACAAAATCCTGTGCCTGTTAAAGTTAGGACTACAGGGTCATAGTGGACCAGGGCATACCATGAGCAGCATTGGGAGAAATCTACCATGACTTCAGTTGCCCCTCTCTCGAGGAACCAGGCAGTATGTCCTTTTCTCCTCCTCACTCACAACTATGGGGCTAGTCCCTCTTTGAAAATTATCTCAGGATTTTAAATGATGGTCTTGCAGTTGTAATATCTTCTAGTCTTTTAAAAGTTATTTATATAAGGTGAATAAGCTTCATCTGTTTCATATATACAGAAATAAGAGCATAGTGATCCTCACCATCCTAACCTCCTCCTGCCCATGCTCCCACTCTCCATTTTCCTTCCTTATTTTTTGATATAATTTTTTACTATGACATACTTTCAGGATATCTTATTTATTAAGAAAACTTTTATTTAATATAAATTTTGAAAGTACAACTTTTGGATTATAGTGGTCCCCCCCATAGCCACCCTCTCACCCACAATCCATCCCATCTCCTACTCCCTCTCCATCCCATCTTCATTAAAATTCATTTTTAATTATCTTTTAGTACAGAGCTGGTCTTCTGTATATAAAGATTTCAACAGTTTGCACACATACAGACACACAAAGTATAAAGTACTGTTTGAAGACTAGTTTTACTGTTAATTCTCCTAGTACAACACATTAAGGACAGAGGTCCTACATGGGGAGTAAGTGCATAGTGACTCCTGTTGTTGATTTAACAATTGACACCGTTATTTATGATGTCAGTAATCACCCGAGGCTCTTGTCATGAGGTGCCAATTATATGGAAGCCTCTCAAGTTCGCCAACTCCAATCTTATTTAGATAAGGCCATAGTCAAAGTGGAAGTTCTCTCCTCCCTTCAGAGCTAGGTATCTCCTTCTTTGATGGCCTGTTCTTTCCACTGGGATCCTACTCACATAGATCTTTCATTTAGGTCATTTTTTGCCACAGTGTCTTGGCTTTCCATGCCTGAAATACTCTCATGGGCTTTTTAGCCAGATCCAAATGCCTTAAGGGCTGATTCTGAGGTCGGAATGCTGTTTAGGACATCTGCCATTCAGAATATGCTGTGTATCCCGCTTCCCATGTTGGATCATTCTCTCTTTTCTAGTTCTATCAATTATTATTAGCAGACACTGGTCTTGTGTGATCCCTTTAACACTTAGTCCTATCTGTATGATCAATGATTAACTTAAACTGATCAATTTAGTGAGATGGCATTGGTATCAGGTTATTTTATAATCATAAGCTTACACTCCACTAAATACGGAACTCAACAACTCGTAATTAGAAAAACCACTTTTCCTCAAGAGCGTAGAAAAGGGCTGTAAAAAATAATGAAGTCTCAGTGTGGGCCTCCATGACAGAGTTAATGCAGGCAGCTTTGGTGAATACACAATTTGGTGCAGCCAGGGTTTTGTACCAAGCGGAGAGGAGATGCACACGGCCCTCAAGTGTGAGGAAAAATAGAAATGAAGGTACATATGCACACAAAATTTTGCCTCATTTGTTTGCTGACATTTATTTTCCATCATTGCAACCATTGCCATGAAGAACATGACCATGGCCCTGAAGAGCTTCACAGACACCACCGTGGGATGACAGAACTGGAGCAAAGCAAATGTTCAGTGGATATGGAAAATTAAAAAAAATACTACATTGAAAAACTTCTTGACCATTATGGTGAAAATGGAAGATTATCCTTTTTCAATCTGGAGAAACTTTTAACAAACTTGGGCCTTGGAGAGAGAAAAGTAGTTGAGATTAATCATGAGGATCTTGGCCACAATCATGTTTCTCACTTAGATATTTTGGCAGTTCAAGAGGGAAAGCATTTTCACTCATATAACCACCAGCATTCCCATAATCATTTAAATTCAGAAAATCAAACTGTAACCAGTGTATCAACAAAAAGAAACCATAAATATGGCCCAGAGAAAGAGACAATTGAAGTATCTGTAAAATCAAATACATGTGTGAGCATAATCATCACTTACATCATCACCATCATTTGCATCATCACTTTGACCATAACATTACCCGCCATTTTCATAATGATTCCATTACTCACAGAGAGCCTGGGGATCCTAGACATGAACCTTTAACAGAGACCAATAAAACACAGAGACAGTCTGATATTAGGCCACTGAATCACTGCAGGCATGTTCTTCTATGTAGCCTTGGTGGACATGCTTCCAGAAATGTTGCATGGTGATGGTGACAATGAAGAACATGGCTTTTGTCCAGTAGGGCAATTCATTCTTCAAAACCTGGGATTGCTGTTTGGATTTGCCATCATGCTAGTGATTGCCCTCTATGAAGACAAAATTGTGTTTGACATCCAGTTTTGATCATTCTGTTCATCTCTATTGATTACGAGAATGTTACCTTGCAGCTTTGCATCTGTCCCTTATACTGTATGCACATTGCTCAAAGGAAAGTCAGTGGCTTGCACTACTTACAAGTTCCCTAGATTTGAGCCTAGCCATAAAAGACTGGTGCTCAGTACTGTTTCCCCTGTGTGAAGGAGTCTTTTAAAAATACAAAGCTTGTGATAAAGAGAGGAGAAAATGGGACTCCATGAACCAGTGTTGATATGTTTAAGACTTAAAAAAAATCATATAAAATACTAAAGTAGTCTCTTTATTAGTAGAAACTTCTGTGGCTATGCAGAAATAGAAATTGAACCAAAAAATCATTTAAACTTTAAAAATATTTTAAATGGACTTTGGGTAATGTTTTTGTGTGTGCTAAGAATGCATAGTAGTATCCTTTAATTCAACTGCATATATTCATATGGTAATAGGAATCAACTTGACACAACTTTGAAACTGCATAAAGTAGACTATAGAAACTAGAAGAAAGCTCAGGCTGCATTAAAGTATGATTTAGCATTGGGAAAAGCCCTTATTCTTGGATCTAGAGTTACTATTTTTGTATATATCTGCATAGTATTTAAACTTGCAGCCTAGACTACTGAAATTTGTGATTGTATGTTTATGTGAGCTTCAGTTTAATGAAAAGATTCATAATGGTTCTTTGTATTATTAGAATACTTGGTGTTTGGGGGTATTTTTCTGGTTTTTTTTTTGTTTGTTTTTAATTTTGTTTTTTATTTTAGGCTTTGAGGGGAGGGGATTCAGAGCATGTGGTCAAATGTTTATTCCTTAAAATTGTATCCCTCTAGAAAATATAAAAGAAATGAAGCCAAACATAGTCAGAATACTGTTTTCCAACTTTAACAGTACTCACTTGTTAGTTGGGAAATTAAAAGTACTGAATGTTCACATTACCAGTTTGCCATTGGAACCATGAGCACATGCTATGGCTGGTGGTAAAGTTGTAAGGCAGAAAATCCAAGCTGACCACATCTGCACCAAGTGTCAAATAAAGCAGCTACCAGGATATACTCCATTGATATAGAGGCTGTCATGGTACCAAGTGACTTGGAAAAAAATTCAGCTAAAATCACTTGATCATTTTGTGCCAAGACAAGCTATTGGTGCCTGATGGGGATTAGGCTCTTTTTTAAGTGCCATGTTCTCTTACCTTAATTGTGACTGATTTGTGAGAAGTGCAAGCCATGTTTGTTCTGAATTCTGGCTTAATAATTTATAGTAGTAGTTGGCTGCATGTAGCTTTCTGTTTACCCCTATGCCACATGGTCTTCATTTATGCTGGGTAAACTGTATTGGAACTGTGCAGCTAGCTTTGTTTTAATATGCTTGGCAACCAGTGTAGCTGCTTTAAAAATCATAATTGTTCAAATATGTGAGAGCCAAGCTCTTTCCATTCCATTTTAAATGTTTTTGTTTAGTCCTCTTCCTTTCCCCAATTCCATCCCTCTCACTCTATGAACTTTTTAAAACAAAAGCAAAATGTTCAGAGCAGCACATGTATCCATGTATTCACAGGTTATTGTCAGCGTTTTTATTCACACAGTGAGCAGGGGAGCTTAGGTGTGTTGTTATTTCCTTAACTTGTGCTTGAATTTGAAAAAAGAAAAAACATTTTTTCCTGGCTCTCTCTCTGGCCTCCTTGTAATAGTAGGAGTTTTATAGATTATTTTCAGCACTGGGCACTGAATTAGGACAGCCCTCATCTCATTGCTGGGCCCTTCAAGCAACCTAGCTGAAATGTGCTGATATTTTATTTCATACTGACAACTTCAAGTGACTCAACTTGCTTTCTGAACCAAGATATATTTATAGTTAATTTTTTGGTTTTTATACCTGAAGAGGATTCTGCATTCTATCATTAAATTTGCTTCATTTAAAAACTTTTACGAGAAGCAACAGCTGGAATACACTCCCAAGTCTTAAGCCTGATATATAGCAAATGGGTTATGCTGGAGTATATAAACTTTTATATTCTCTCAAAAGTGGTATTATCTTTATTTGCTAGATTTTTTTAACCTTTCAAGAGGGCTGTAATAGTTGCTGCTAGTATTTTGTTAGGGTTCCACCAGTATTTAGTTTTTACATCATTCTAATGTATAGTTTCAAGTCTTACTTGACAATCTGAATTCCACTACATTTCTGCTTGGCTCCAACATTCCATTTAGCTTGACCAGTCTAATTTAACATGTGTTTATTGAAGGTCATTAATGTTACTTGTACAATGCTGTCATTGTGTGATATCCATATGAATTTTGGTGTATATCACATTGCATTCAATCAGCTATGATTATGCTTAGAAATACTATAGTAACTAGATGCAGTGTGAATTTTTTCCATTAACAGTAAGTCAGTTGCTTAAATGTGATTATGGTCCTGCAAGGTGATACTTACTAAAATATCTAAATTTTTTTGTTGTTGTAACTGAATCATTTTTTAAAAATGTATAAAGCTGGAAATGATCAAGTGCTTTTTTTTCCTTTGTCAACAGTGATGTGTCATTTTATGTATGTTCCTAATGCTTACAGAACTCTCCCAAAACAGTTATTCAAAAAGAGCAAAAAAAAAAATGAAGTCTCAAAATGTCAACTCTGCTCATTTGCATACATCTTCCTGTTGTAACCCAATGTGACAGGAAGTCTAGGATTTAATATCAACAGCCTACATATGTAGGTGAGCAGTTTCTGGGTCATCAATGAACTGAAGTTTGAAAATACCAGGGGTGAAAACTCTGGTTGGAGGCAGGCATTTGACCTCATTAAAATGCTCCTGGGACAGCCACATCCCATGCTGGAGAGCTGGGGTATGAGATCAGGCTCGGTTCCCAACTTCAGCTTCCTGCTTGTTGTACATCCTTGGGGACAGCAAGTACAGTCTCAGGTTACTGGTTTGCTGAAGCTTACATGGAGGACTCTGATGGCATTCTGGGCTCATGGCTTCAATCTGACCCAGCCTCAATTCTCAGGTGTTGTGGACCTTGGGGCATTAAACAGTGGATGTCAAATCTCCATTTCCACCTGTCTTCTGCCTTTCAAGTCTATAAGTCAATAAATTTGTGCACTGAAGTGTGCAGACTGGGACTTTTAAAAATATTGATTTATGTTGATTGATTGTAAGGTGAGAATGACAGGAAGAGAGTAGAGAGTGAGCAGGAGAAATTAGGAACTCCAACCTGTTCTCTTACCTTTGTGGCAGTTACACAGGTATTTCCATTGACACCTGCTGTCTTCTGGGTCAATTAGCAGGAAGCTGGATCATGCCTGGCATTCTGATATCTGATGTGGTCTACCAAGTAGCAGCTTATTGGGCTGTGCTGCAGTGGTTGGCCACAGGTTGTCTGGACAAAAATGCAAAAGCAAGGCCATGGAGAAAAACACCATTTAAAAAATTTCAAAATATGTTTACTCGGGCTGGCGCTGTGCTGCAGTGGATAAAGCCACCGCCTGCAGTGCTGGCATCTCATATGGGCACTGTTTTGAGCTGGCTGCTGCACTTCCAATCCAGCTCTCTGCTGTGGCCTGGAAAAGCAGTAAAAGATGGCCCAAGCCCTTGGGCCCCTGAACCCACGTGGGAAACCAGGAAGAAACACCTGGTTCCTGACTTCAGATTGGCCCAACTCCGGCCATTGCAGCCAATTGGAGATTGAAACAGAGGATGGAAGTCCTCTCTCTGCCTCTCCTTCTCTGTGTAACTCTGATTTTAAAATAAATCTTACAAGGAGTAAACATGTATATTTTTATTTTCTTTTTGTTTTGAATCTTTTTTTTAATTTGACAGGTAGAGTTATAGACAGTGAGAGAGAGACAGACAGAGAAAGGTCTTCCTTCCATTGGTTCACTCCCCAAATGGCTGCTACGGCTGGCATGATGCGCCGATCCAAAGCCAGGAGCCAGGTGCCTCCTCCTGGTCTCCCATGTGAGTACAGGGGCCCAAGCACCTGGGCCATCCTCCACTGCCCTCTTGGGCCACAGCAGAGAGCTGGACTGAAAGAGGAGCAAACAGGACTAGAACCGGGTGCCCATATGGGTGCCAGCGCTGCAAGGTGGAGGATTAACCAAGTGAGCCACAGCGCCGGCCCTGTATTTTTTATTTTCAAGGTAGAGTAATGGAGACGGGCATGAGGGAGAGATCTACCATCCAATTGTTCATCCTCCCAAATGGCTATGACTAGTCCTGGGTGAAGCCTGCAGCCTGGAACGCCGTTCAGGTCTCCCTTACAGGTGGCAGGGGCCCAAGACCTTGGGCCAGCCTCTGCTGCTTTCACAGGTGCATCAGCATGAAGGTAGAACAGAAGCAGAGCAGCTGGACTCAAACTCGCACTGTGGGGGGCGGGGGTGGTACCAGCATCATGAGCAACAGCTGTGCCACAGCATTAGCCCCAGGAATGTGATTTTTTAAGAAATGGCGCTATAGCAGTAGAATGTTGAGAGGCTCCTCAAAAGAAAAAGATGCACAAATTCTACTGACCTCACAAAATACCCTGCATACTTGTTCCTAGCAGCTTTTTAATTCAACACGCACACAGAGTGTCAATCAGAGCCCCGGGAGCTGGTGATGTGGTGCGGGGGTTTTAGGCAACACATTGGATGCTGGCATCACAGGCTAGAGTGCCAATTTGAGTCCTGGCGACTTCTCTTCCAACCCAGCTTTCTGCTAATGTCCCTGGGAAGGCAGTGTTTGATGCCTGTGTGCTTCTGTCTCTACCCACATGGGAGATTTGGATGAGGTTCCAGGCTCCTGACCTTGGCCTATCCCAGCCCCAGCCATGGTGGCCATTTGGGAGCAAAACAGCAGAAGGAAGACCTCTGTCTCTGTCTCTCCATCCCTGCCTGTGTCTCTGCCACTGTCTTTGTCTCCATCACTCTGCTTTTCAAATTAATTAAAAACAAAATTGATGAAAACATGCATACAGCATACAACAAAATATCTGACAATAGTGAAATGAGCTATTGATAAAAGCAACAATTTGCATGGATCTCAGTGGACTTATACTGGGCCAAGAAAATAATCCAGTCCCAAAGGGTATATTCTGAATGACTCAGCATTAGTCAGCTTTTCACCTGAACTGCCTTAATTGATGAGTGAAAGAGTTTTCTGTAAGTTCAGGGTTTGGACATTCCTGCCTATGATGGGGGAGCCTCATTGTCCTCTGCTGAGAGGAGTGGGTGGCAGTGGAGGAGTGAGTGAAGGACCATGTGGCCAGCAAGGAATCAGAGATGGTGGTGGAGCCCAGCCTCAGGCTCTTAATGACAACACTCTTATGAGAACTACCTTCCAGGGGACATGCCCAGTGATTCAGTGACTCCCACTTCATACCTGCTGATGGTTCAACCACTCCCAGGATCAATACCCTGGGGGTGAAGCCTTTGATGCCTGGGGTTCAGAGAATATGCAGACCTCCAATTTGTTTGACTATTGTCTTTTTTAAATTTTTTTTAAAAATGGGGTTACAGATCACTCTTTAATAGGCTGATTTGTTTTGGTTTGGATAAATTCCCAGCAATGGGATGGTTGGATCAGATGGTAGGTCTACATTCGGATTTCTGAGGGATCCCTATACTGTCCTCCACAGTGGCTGCATCAGTTTGCATTACAACAACAATGGATTAGGGTACTTTTTTCTTTACATCCTCACTAACATTTGTTATTGGTTGATTTCTGTGTGAGAGCCATTCTAATTGGTGTGAGGGGAAACCTCATTTTGGTTTGGGTATGTATTTCCCTGATAGCTAGTGATCCTGAGCATTTTTTCAAGTGTCTGTTGTCTGTTGGCCGTTTGAATTTCCTTTCTTGAAAAACACTTGATGAAGTCCTTTGCTTATTTCTTTACTGGATTATTTGTTGTGTTGTTTGAATTTCTTTAACTTTTTATAAATAATGGATATTGGCCAGTGCGGCGGCTCACTAGGCTAATCCTCCACCTTGCAGCGCCGGCACACCGGGTTCTAGTCCCGGTCGGGGTGCTGGATTCTGTCCCGGTTGCCCCTCTTCCAGGCCAGCTCTCTGCTGTGGCCAGGGAGTGCAGTGGAGGATGGCCCAAGTGCTTGGGCCCTGCACCCCATGGGAGACCAGGATAAGTACCTGGCTCCTGCCATCAGATCAGTGCGGTGCACCAGCTGCGGCAGCCTTTGGAGGGTGAACCAACGGCAAAGGAAGACCTTTCTCTCTGTCTCTCTCTCTCACTATCCACTCCGCCTGTCAAAAATAAAAAAAAAAAATAGTGGATATTAACCCTTTATCAGTTGTATAGTTTTCAAATATTTTTTTTCCCATCCGTCAGTTTCCTCTTCACTTTGCTAAATGTTTCTTTTGGAGTGCAGAAACTTTTAAGCTTGATGTAATTCTTTGTGTCAAGTTTGGTTTTGCCTGTCTGTGCTTCTGGGGTTTTTCCCAATAAGCCTTTGCCTATGCCAGTGTCTCGCAGAGTTTCTGCAGTGTTCTCTAGTAATTTGATATTATCATGTCAAAATTCAGGTCCTGGATCCATTTTGAGTGGATTTTTCTGTAAGGTATAAGGGTTCTTGCTTCAAACTTCTGCATGTGGAGGTCAAATTTTCCCAGTGTTGTTTGTTGAATGTCGCTCCCCGTCTTCGTGGAGGAACGACACAGGACCCTGCCTTGTTCTTTCATCTGCTCGGCCCTCCCCGGGTTTGCTGCTGGTTCTTCCCGGGTTGGCTACCATCCCTTCCACCTCCGTGGAAGGGCGGTTCCCCTGGCCACTTTCCCCACTTCCGCGGGGGAGTGGCACACCGCCGGCCGGCTCTCTCAGGGGCTGCACAGGTGTTCCTTCAGATAGATGTTCCCCTTAGATGTTCCTGGTGCATGTTGTCTCTCTCCTCCTTTATAGTCCTCTTCCACCAATCCCAACTCTGCTACCCACACGCCGAGTACGCTGCTCTCCTCCAATCAGGAGCAGGTCCTGCTGTTTATTGGTTGAACTGGAGGCAGCTGTGTAGAATCTGTTTCCTCCTCTCCCAGCGCCATATTGTGAGAGCAGATGCATAGAATAAGTCTTAATTCCAGTAACTTAGTCTAGTCCGAGTTGCTCCCAGTTGCTCCCCACAGTTGAAAACACCGTCTTTGCTCCAGGGATTAAGTTCAGCTCCTTTGTGAAAGGTAAGTTAGTTTTAGATGCATGTATTGATTTCTGAAGTTTCTACTCTGTTCTATTGGTTTGCCTGTTTTTGCCAATACCATGCTGTTTTGAGTGTAACTGCCCCGTAGTACGTCTTGAAATTGGGAATTGTGATGTCTCTGGCTTTGTTTTTGTTGTATAAGATTATTTAGTGTCTCTTGTATTTCCATATGAATTTCATCATCATTTTTTCTAGATCTGAGAGGACTTTTCTTGGTATTTGCACTGGGATTGCATTGAATCTGTAAATTGCTTTTGGTAGTATGGGCATTTTGATGATGATGTTGATTCTTCCAATCCATGAACATGGAAGATTTTTCTTTTGTGTGTGTGTGTGTGTGTGTGTGTGTCTTTTTCACTTTCTTAAGTGTTTGGTAGTTTTCATCATGGAGATCTTTGACATCCTTGATTAAATTTATTCCATGATATTTAATTTTTTTGTAACTACTGTGAATGCAGTTGTTCTAGTAAGTTCTAACTCAGCTGTGGAGTTATCTGGATATACAAAAGCTGCTGATTTTTGTGTGTTAATTTTCTTTTTTAAAAAAATTATTTATTTATTTGAAAGAGTTACATAGAGAAGGAGAGGCAGAGAGGTCTTCCATCTGCTGGTTCACTCCCCAATTGGCTGCAACAGCCAGAGCTGTGCCAATCCGAAGCCAGGAGCCAGGTGCATCCTCCAGGTCTCCCACATGGGTGCAGGGGCCTAAGAACTTGGACCATCTTCTGCTTTCTTAAGCCATAGCAGAGGGCTGGATCAGAAGTGGAGCAGCTGGGACTTGAACCAGCATCCATGTGGGATGCCAGCACTGCAAGCAGCAGCTTTACTTGCTATGCCACAGTGCCACCCCCAATGTGTTAATTTTCTATCCTGGCACTTTACCAAACTCTTATGAATTCCAATAGGCTCTTTTTTAAAGATTTATTTATTTATTAATATTTACTTTACTTGAAAGAGTAACAGGCAGAGAGAAGGAGAGAGAAAGGAGGAGAGGTAGGAAAGGAAGAAGGAAGAGGGAGAGGGAGAGGGAGGGCAGATAGAGAAGTCTCCCATCCACTGGTTCACTCCCCAAATGGTTGCAATGGGTGGAACTGGGCCAATCTGAAGCCAGGAGCCAGGAGCTTCTTCTGGGTCTCCACATGGGTGCAGGGGCCCAAGGACTTGGGCCATTATCTAATGCTTTCCCAGGCCATAGCAGAGAGCTGGATTGGAAGTGAAGCACCAGGGACTTAATGCCAGCACTGCAAGTGGTGGCTTTACCCACTATGCCACAGTGCCTGCCCCTCGATAGTCTCTTAGAGGGGTTTTTTTGATCCCCTATATATATAGAATCATATCATCTGCAAATAGGAATAGTTTGCCTTCCTCCTTTCCAATTTGGATCCCTTTGATTTCTTTTTCTTGCCTAATCGCTGTAGCCAAAAGTTCCAGCACTATATTAAATAATAATGGTGGAAGTGGGCATCCTTGAATGGTTCTGGATTTTAGTGGGAATGCTCCCAACTTCTCCTCATTCAATAAGATGTTTGCTGTCAGTTTATCATAAATTGCCTTGATTGTGTTGAGGAATGTTCCTTCTATACTTAATTTGTTTAAGGCTTTCATCATTCAAGGATGTTGTGTTTTATCAAATTCTTTTTCTGCATCTATTGAGGTAATATGTGATTTTTGTTCTTTAATTTGTTAATGTGATTTAATTTGTTACATTGCTTGATTTGCTAATATTGAACTATATCTGCATACCATGGATAAATTCCATTTAGTATGTGTGATTGGTCTTTCTCATGTGTTGCTGGAATCAATTGCCTAGTATTTTGTTGAGGATATTTGCATCTGTGTTCATTAGGGAAATTGGTCTGTAGTTCTCTGTTATATCTTTTTAAGGTTTAGGAATTAAGGTGGTGCTGGCTTCATATAAAGAATTTGGGAGTATTCCCACTCTTTGAATTGTTTTGAATGACTTGAGAAGAAGTGGAGTTAGCTCTTCTTTAAATGTCTGGTAGAATTCAACAGTGAAACCATTTGTTCCTGGGATTTTCTTTTTTGGGAGGGTCTTTTTACTGATTCAGTTTCCATCTTGGTTATCCATTGGTTTAGGTTTTCTGTGTATTCATCACTCAAGTTAAGTAGGTTGTGTGTGTGAGGATTCTATCCATTTCTTCTAGGTTCCCCAGTTTGTTGGCATACAGCTCGTTGTAGTAATTTCTGATGATTCTTTTCCTTTCTGTGCTGTCTATTGTTACATTTCCTTTTTCATCTCTAATTTTATTGATTTGGGTCTTCTCTTTTTTTAGTTAGTTGGGCCAATGGAGTGTCAATTTTATTTTTTCAAAAAAAAAAAACAGGTTTTCATTTTGGTGATCTTTGTTTTGTTTCAATTTTGTTTATTCTCTAATTTTAATTATTTCTTTCATGAGTTTTGGGTTTGGTTTGCTGTTGATCTTTGAGTGCACGGATAGCTCATTTATTTGATGCCTTTCCAATTTGTTGATGTAGGCACCAGTTTCTATAAACTTTCCTCTTAACACTGCTTTTGCTGTATCCCACAGTTTTGATATGTTGTACTATTATCATTCATTTCCAGAAATTATTTTTATTTCTCTTTTGATTTCTTCACTGACCCACTGTTCATTCAGGAGCATGTTGTTCAGTCTCCATGTATTTACATATGTTGTAGAGATTCTTGAGTTGTTGATTTCCAACTTCATTCCATTGTGGTCATAGAAGATGCATGATTCAATTTCAATTTTTTTGGACTTGCTGAGACTTGCCTTATGGCAAAGCATGTGGTCAATCTTAGAGAAAATTCCATGCACTGATTAGAAGAATGTGTATTCTGCATCTATAGCATGAAAAGTTCTGTAGATATTTGTTAGGTCCATTTGGTCTATAGTATTGATTAACTCTGTTTTTCCCTTGCTGATTTTCTGTCTGGTTGATCTGTCCATTGCTGAAAGTGAAGTATTGAAGTCCCCCAGCACTATTGTATGGGAGTCTATGTCTCCCTTTAGATCCACTAATATTTATTTTAAATAGCCAGGTGCCCTGTAATTAGGTGCATATACATTTATTTTATTCATATCTTCCTGTTGAATTGATTCCTAAATCATTACATAGTGCCCTTCTTTGTCTCTTTTAGTAGTTTTTATGTTAAAGTCTATTTTATATGATATTAGAATGGTTACACTAGCTCTTTTTTGGTTTCTGTTGGCATGGAGTATCTTTTTCCACCCCTTCACATTCAGTCTGTGTGTATCGTTGTTGGTATGATGTGTTTCTTGTTGGCAGCAAATAGATGGGTTTTGTTTTGAATTCATTCTGCCAGTCTGTGTCTTTTAACTGGAGACCTGAGGCCATTTGCATTCAAGGTGACTATTGATAAGTACCAACGTGGTCCTCCCAGTTTTCCATAAGTATTACTATTGTTTGCTTTGGATTTCTCTTGTACTTTTACTGGGAGATTTTCTGCCTTCACCTTCTTTAGTAGTGCTGACCATGTTTCTGTGTGTAACACATCCTCAAGCATTTTTTGTAAGGCTGGATGAGTGGTGACAAATTCTTTCAGTTTCTGTTTGTTATGGAAGATCTTTATTTCACCTTCATTCATAAATGAGAGCTTTTCAGGGTACAGTATCCTGGGTTAACAGTTATTTTTTTCTCTGAAGATTTGGAATATATCTCACTATTTTCTCCTAGCCTGTAGGGTTTCTGAGAAGCCAGCTGTGAGTCTAATGGAGATCCTCTGAAAGTAATCTGGTGTTTCTCTTGTGCACATTTTAGAATCATTTCTTTATGTTTTACTGTTTTGAGTTTGATTACAATGTGTCATGGTCAAGATCTTTCCTGGCCATGTCTGTTGGGAGTTCTATGTGCTTCCTGTACTTGGACATCCTTTTCTGCACCATACACATTTAAGTAGCTAAAAAGCAGGCACGGTTATCTATCTCCTCCCCCTTGATAAAAATGGAAACATTTGTATATACAGGTAATTTAAGGGAAAGAATTGAAGTTCACACACTTTAGTATCTAGAATTAAACATAAGAAATGAAAGTTTATTAAATCCCCCAGTGATGCTTATAATATTGATGGATATTACGTTTTCAGGTTTAGAATATATTAACTGTAAAAGGTATAAGAAAAAAAGTGATGCAGATTTGTGAAGAATATTAAAAATAAAATCATGTGAGGAGAAACTCGAATATGTGATTTGAGGATTAGCTAAATATAAACAATCACTTAGAAATTTATATAACATTGGTAAAGAATACCACCTGATAACAAAGATTTTAATTAATTAAACCAGCCTTCTTGTATCAAGGCACTTATGCCTCTGAGAAAAACAAACATTATCTTTACTGATGTAGGTTGTAAAAACAAAAGACTAGGGCTGGTGCCGTGGCCCACTAGGCTAATCCTCCGCCTTGTGGCGCCGGCACACCAGGTTCTAATCCCGGTCAGGGCGCCGGATTCTGTCCCGGTTGCCCCACTACCAGGCCAGCTCTCTGCTGTGGCCAGGGAGTGCAGTGGAGGATGGCCCAAGTACTTGGGCCCTGCACCCCATGGGAGACCAGGATAAGTACCTGGCTCCTGCCATTGGATCAGCATGGTGTGCCGGCCACAGCACACTGGCCGTGCCGGCCATTGGAGGGTGAACCAATGGCAAAGGAAGACCTTTCTCTCTGTCTCTCTCTCTCACTGTCCACTCTGCCTGTCAAAAAAAAAAGTGAAGAAAAGCACTGCTGAATTACTCAAAGACGGCACGCAGACCTTCCCATTAAGAGGATGTGTTTTTGATTTACGGGAAAAAATCAAAATTATTTACCCTTGCAATAAATTTCAAAATTATTTCCCCTTGCAATAAATTTCAACCTCATCAATACAGTTAATGAGAATTACCACCAAAAGGACATTTGCCAAATATTGAGAGACACAAAAATGAGTAATGGTTAAAATAGGAAATAAACCTGGAGATTGTAGACTTCATGGATGACAAGTCAGCATTTTCCATAGGACTGTTTACTGTGTAGTAGGAGAGGTCACAAAACCTCCCCCATAGTATGCAGTAAAGGTCCCCGTCCCCACTAGTAAGATGCCACATCCTGTAGTAGCACCCCAACCTTACTGAAAATAAGGGCTAAAATGTACAAATAAGTGTTCCTATATAACATGGTATTTGTGCTACAAACACATTAGTAAGACCATAAACCAAATTGCCTCAGAGGTTTTTAAAGCAAACACAATCGTCTGTAAAAGTATACAAGAGTTCTTCCTTTTCTCCAAGGAAAGGTTAAAACATTAGTCATTAGGCTTATATGCACCATATTCACTTTATCCAGTCATCAGTTGATGGACATCTGGGTTGATTCCATGCCCTAGCTATTATGAATTGAGCTGCAATAAGTGTGGGAGTACAAATAACTCATTTGTGTGCTGATTTCATTCTGTTTGCATAAATCCCCACGTGTTGGCTGGGTCATATGGTTGATATATTTTCAAATTTCTGAGAAATCTTAATGCAGCGTTCAGTAGTGGTTGTATGAGTTTACATTGCCACCAACAATGTATTAGGGTACCTGCCCACCCCATCCTCACCAGCGTTAATTTTATCTTTTATTTTTCTGTTTTTGGATGGTAGCCATTTTAACTGGGGTGTGGTTAAACCTCACTCTGGGTTTTATTTGCATTTTCTTGATGGATAGTGGTCTTGAGCATCTGTTCATGTGTCTGTTGGCCATTTGAGTTTGTGTCTTTTGAAAAACACCTGTTCATGTCGATTGCCACTTTTCTTCACTGGATTGTTTGTTTTATTGTTGTAGATTTTGTTGAGCTCTTTATAGATCCTAGATATTAATCCTTTATAAGTTGCATAGTTTGCAAGTATTTTCTCCCATCTGTTGGCTTCTTCTTAACTGTGTTGAATGTTTACTTTGCAGTACAAGAGCTTCTTATCTTGATGCAATCCCATTTGTTTTTTTATGTTTTGTTTTGTTTTGTTGACAGGCAGAGTGGACAGTGAGAGAGACAGAGAGAAAGGTCTTCCTTTGCTGTTGGTTTACCCTCTAATGGCCACCGCGGCCGGCACGCTGTGGCTGGCGCACCGCGCTGTTCCAAAGGCAGGAGCTAGGTGCTTATCCTGGTCTCCCATGGGGTGCAGGGCCCAAGTACTTGGGCCATCCTCCACTGCACTCCCTGGCCACAGCAGAGAGCTGGCCTGGAAGAGGGGCAACCAGGACAGAATCCGGTGCCCCAACCAGGACTAGAACCCGGTGTGCCAGTGCCGCAAGGCAGAGCATTAGCCTAGTGAGCCATGGCGCTGGCCGATTCAATCCCATTTGTCAGAGTTTTGTTTTATTGCCTGTGCTTCTGGGGTCTTTTCCAAGAAGTCTTTGCCTATGCCAATGTATTACAGAGTTTTAGCAATGTATCCCTCTAGTCCCACATGGTGGTATCATGTTGCAGGTTTAGATTCTTGATCCATTGTGAGTTGATTTTTATATAAGGTATATGGTAGTGGCCTTATTTAATACTTCTGCATTTTCAGATTCAGTTTTCCCAACACCATTTGTTGAAGAGGTGGTCCTTTTTCTAGAGATTGATTTTAGTTCATTTGTCAAACATTAGGTGGTTGTATCAACATGGAATAATTCCTGTTTTTTTTTTATTTTCTTCCATTGTTCTACATGCCTGTATTTCTGCCAGTACCAGGCTGTTTTTTTTTTTTTTGGACAGGCAGTTAGTGAGAGAAAGAGAGAGACAGAGAGAAAGGTCTTCTTTTCTGTTGGCTCACCCCGCAAATAGTCACTACAGCCAGTGCGCTGTGCCAATCCGAAGCCAGGAGCCAGGTGCCTCCTCCTGGTCTCCCATGCATGTGCAGGGCCCAAGGACCTGGGCCATCCTCCACTGTACTCCTGGGCCACAGCAGAGAGCTGGACTGGAAGAGGAGCAACCGGGACAGAATCTGGCACCCCAACCAGGACTAGAACCAGGGTGCTGGCGCTACAGGTGGAGGATTAGCCAAGTGAGCCACGGCGCTGGCCAAGGCTGTTTTGGTTGTAAAAACTGCCCTGTAGTATAGCTTTAAGTAAAATAGTGTTGTGAGTCTTCTGAATTTAAGTTGTTTAAGACTGCTTTAGCTATTCAAGAGTTTCTTGAGTTTACATAGTATGGATATTAGATAATATTAATTCTTGCAATCCATAAACATAGATGATTTGTCATTTTATTTTCTTTCAGTAATTTTTTAGAATTTTCACTGTAGAGATATTTCACTTTCTTGGTTAATTTAATCCAAGGTATTTAAAACTTTCTACAGCTATTGTGAATGGAATAGATCTTAGAAGTTCTTTCTCAGTCATGACATTGTTTGTGTATATAATGCTATTGATTTTGGGCTGTTGACTATATGCCAGAACATTACCAAAGTTGGAGTCTTTTGAACCTATATACAGAATCATGTCATCTACAAACAGGGACAAATTGATTTCCTCCATTATCATTTTGTATCCATTTGATTTAACTTTCAAATGGCCCTGGCTAAAACCTCCAGAACTATACTGAATAGCAATTGTATGGACATCCTTTTCTTTTTCCAGTTCTCTGTGGAAATGCTTCCAACTTTCCCTACTCAGTATGATGATGGTTAGTTGCCATATATTTACTTGACTGAGTTGACAAATGTTCCTTCTATTGCCAAATTACTTGAAATTTTTATCATGAAAGGTGTTTTAGTTCATCAAATGCTTTCCCTACACCTATTGAGATAATCATATGGTTTTTGATTTTCAATTTTCAATGTATTAAATGTATTTATTTGTTTATATTGAAACAACCCTGCATACCAGGGATAAATCCAATGTGGTCTGTGTCAGTGAGCTTTCTAATGTGTTGTTGAGTTTGGATAGTGTTTTGTTGAGGATTTTTGCAGCTATGTACATCAGGGACATTGCGCTATATTTCTGTGTTAAAGTTTATTTTGTCTGATATTAATATGGCTATACCTGCTTTTTTTTGGTTTCTGTTGGCATGGAATATCTTTTTCTAACCTTTCACTTTCAGTCTGCATGCATCTTTGTTGGAAAGATGTGTTTCTTATAAGCAGCAAATAGATGGGTTTTGTTCCTTAATCCATTCAGCCAGTCTGTGCCCTTTAACTGGAGAGTTGAGACCATTAACGTTCAATGTGACTATTGATAAGTAGTAACATTGCCCTGCCATTTTCCCAACGATATTTTCTAGTATATGCTTTGAGCTTCCTGTGGTCTTTTACTGTGAGGTTTCCTCCCTTTACCTTCTTTCATATTGATGGCTGTGCTTCTTTGTTTTTGTGTGTAACACATCTTTAAGCATCTTTTGCAGGGCTGGATGAGTGGTAACAAATTCTTTCAATTTCTGTTTGCTATGAAAGGTCTTTATTTCACCTTCATTCACAAATGAGAGCTTTGTAGGATATAATATTCTGGGCTGGTGGTTTTTCTCTCTTAGTACCTGGGCTATGTCTTGCCATTCCCTTCTAGCCTATAGGGTTTCTGGTGAGAAGTCTGCTGTGAGTCTGATTGGAGATCCTCTGAGACTAATCTGACATTTCTCTCTTGCACATTTTAGGATATTTTCTTTATGTTTCTCTGTGGTGAGATTGATTACAGTGTGTCATGGTGAAGATCACTTTTGGTCTTTTTTTTTTTTTGGTCCTACTAAATACTATTGGTTTAACTCTTTAACACACAATTATTCCTAGGTGTTTAAATTTAACTGAATCGTGATCTCTGTTAAATATAAGAGTGGGAATAAGCGAGGGAAGAGATGTACAATTGGGGACATGCTCAATCTGACTTGTCCCAAATGGTAGAGTTAGAAACATGCCAGAGGATTTCAATTCAATCCCATCAAGGTGGCGTGCACCAATGCCATCTCACTAGTCAAAGTGATCAGTTTCAGTTCATAATTGATCATAATGATAGGATTAAGAGTCAAAGGGATCACATAAGCAAGACTAGTGTCTGCTAATACTGATAGAATTAAAAAGGAGAGAACAATCCAACATGGGAAGCAGGATACACAGCAGACTCATAGAATGGAAGATGCCCTAATCAGCACTCTGGCCTCATAATCAGCCCTTAAGGCATTTGGATCTGGCTAAGAAGCCCATGAGAGTATTTTAGGCATGGAAAGCCAAGACACTGTGGCAAAAAAAATGACCTAAATGAAAGATCTCTGTGAGTGAGATCCCAATGGAAAGAACGGGCCATCAAAGAAGGAGGTACCTTTCTCTGAAGGGAGGATAGAATTTCAACTTTGACTATGACCTGCTCTTAATAAGATCCGAGTTGGTGAACTCAAAAGGCTCCCATAGCCTTGGCAACTCATGACAAGAGCCTAGGGTGACTACTGATGCCATCAACAAGAGTGTCAATTTGTTAAGTCAACAACAGGAGGCACTGTGCACTTACTCCTCATGTAGGATCTCTGTCCTTAATGTGTTGTACTATGTGAATTAATGGTATAACTAATACTCAAACAGTACTTTATACTTTGTGTTTCTGTGTGGGTGTCAACTGTTGATCTTTACTTAGTATATATTAAATTGATCTTCTGTATAAGGATAATTGAAAATGAATCTTGATGTGAATGAGATGGGAGGGTTGCGGGTGGGAGGGAGGTTATGGGGGAGGAGCCACTGTAATCCAAAAGCTGTACTTTAGAAATTTATATTTATTAAATTAAATTTTAAAAAAGATTATGGGATATGTACACCATAGAATACCACATAGTGGTTATAAAAATGAAATCTGATCATTAGCAACAAAATGAATGAATGTGGAAAACATCATACTTACTGAAATAAGCCAGTCCCAAAGGGACAACTCCATATATTCTCCCTGATCTGTGATAACTAATAGAGCACCTAAAAGGAAATCTGTAGAAGAGATGCAATGGCTAACAGCCCTTGTCTTATTGTTGAGGAACAGGGTTTTTTTTTAATACTAGTTTTCAAATTCTTAATTCTTAACAGTGTTTAACATATGTATATATATATATAGTCAATTGAAAATAGCTCTCAGTAAAAAGTAAGAGTAGGAATAAGAGAAGGAGAAGAAGAGGGGTGGTAGAATGGGCATGAGGGTGGGCACAATGGGAAGAATCACCATGTTTCTAAAGTTGTAATTATGAAACATATGAAGTTTGTAACCCTAAAGCTGTATAGTTCTGCATACTTTCCTACACACTGACTTATTTGCCATGGGATCTCAAATACCATTAAACTTGGTGGTAAATATATCATCTTAAGTGTTAAATTGAACATATGGATAGGATTAAGGGTCTGGTAATAATAGAATTAAAAAGCAGACTCAGAATCTGAGTAGATTCTGATAGACAATCCCTTTAAGTAGCACTCTGACCTCAGAATCAGCCCTTTAAGTCTTCCTGGTCTGTCTGAAAAGTCCACAAGAACACTTCAGGCATGGAAAGCCAGACACTGTGGCAAAAAATGTCCTATAAGAAGGACCTTGGTGGGTGAGACCTCAGTGAAAAGAAGTGGTCATCAGAGAAGGAGGTACTTTTCTCTGAAGGCAAGAAAGAACTTCCACTTTGCTTATGGCCTTGTCTAAATACTGATGGAGTTTGTGGATTCAAAAGGCTTCCATAGCCTAGGGAGCTCATGTCAAGAGCCTTGGGTGGTCATTGACATTATACATGAGAGTTTTAACTGTTTCCTTTTTTTTGACAGGCAGAGTTAGACAGTGAGAGAGAGAGAGAAAGGTCTTCCTTCCATTGGCTCACCCCCCAAATGGCCGCCATGGCTGGCATGCTACACTGATCTGAAGCCAGGAGCCAGGTGCTTCCTCCTGGTCTCCCATTCAGGTACAGGGCCCAAGAACTTGGGCCATCCTCCACTGCCTTCCCAGCCCACAGCAGAGAGCTGGACTGGAAGAGGAGCAACCAGGACTAGAACCCTGGGTACCGGCGCTGCAGGCAGAGGATTAGCCTAGTGAGCCACAGTGCTGGCCAAGAGTTTTAACTGTTAACACAGGAGTCACTGTGCACTAACTTTTCATGCAGTACCTCTAAGAGTTGTATTATAATTATGTCTAGGTGCTCGCAAAATGATGTATCATTCTTCAATGCTTCTTTAAAGTTAATTAAGTTTCTAAAAAATGAAGTGAAATTAACTTCAAGATGAAAGGACTTTGAACAGTCCTTGTCTCAACTGTTGAGGAACAGTTTTTTGGGTGCAAACTATGGAACTTTTTGCTTAGTAAAGAGCTGGTCTTCTGTGAATAAAGTCAATTGAAAATGGACCTTGGTGGAAAATGGGACTGGCAGTGGGTCAGGGAGCAGGAGATGGGATGAGTGGGTGGGTGGGTATGGTGGGAACAATCACTATATTCCTAAAGCTGTACTTATGAAATGCATGAGGTTTGTATTCTCTAAATGAAAGTCTTCTATGGGAAAAAAAGAAATCAGTGATGGGATTGGTGCTGTAGCATAGAGGTAATGTTGCCACTTGGGCAGTTCAAGTTCCAGCTGCTCCATTTCAAATCCAGCTCCACAATGCACCTGGGAAAGTCAGAGAATGCTCAAGTATTTAAGTCCTTGAACCCTTGTGGGAGACACACAAAAATCTCCTGTCATCAGATTGGCCTATCTCCAATCACTGCAGTCACTTGGGGAGGGTACCAACAGATGGAAGATCTTCTCTTTGATTGACTGATTCAGAGACAATCTCTCTCCTTCAAATAAAGCTTAACAAAAAATCAGAGGAGTGGGTGTTGTGGCACATCAAGTTAGGCTTCTGCTGCTCAGCTGACATCAGAATGGCAGACCAAGTCCCAGATGCTCTGTTTCCAAGCCATCTCCAGGTTAACATCCCTAGGAGGCAGCAGACCATGGTTCAAGGACTTGAGTCTCTGGCTCCCACCTGGGAGATCCACATGGAGTTCCTGAATTCTGGATTCTACCTGTCCAGCGCTGGTTGAACCTGTAGGTTGAAGACTTCCCTCATTCCCTCCCTTACTTCCTCTCCCTCTCTCCCCCACTTCCTCCCTTCTCCCTTTACACCCCCTCCTCATGTCTGTGTGTGTGTGTGTGTTCCTTTGTCTCTGTCATGGTCCCTTTTTAATTAATCTTTAAAAATAATCAGTGGAACCAGACAATGTGGGATGTTGTTCTTGGTATCATTATGTGATACCATGGACCCATTTGTGTCAAAATATTTAATCCACTTTCTTCATCCCCCTCTCCTTTTGCAGTGCATAGCTAGTTCATGAAGAGGGTAATCTGCTAAGAGCAAAGTGAGTTGTTTTTCTCCTTTCCATCCCAGAGCAGTGAGGAAAAAGAAGCAAGAGACAGATATTTGGTGCCTGGGGGCCCAGAATCTTGGAGGATGGCTCTCCGCAATTCAGAATGGCTTAAACATGTCATGCAATATTTTACACCTACTTCTCTCCCCGACCTTTACTTCCCTCTGCTCAAGTCAACCAGAGATAACATGATGCCCCTGCTCAAGTGTCTCCATCCACAGATCTCCTTGGTACTATCCCAAACCATGCAAACAGAAGCTTCTCAGGCCTATACACCATGAATAGATTCTCTGGGAGACAGATCCGCATTGCTGGCTGGGCATGCCCTCCACAACTCATCCTGAGATTTTACAAGGAGGTGACTTCAAGCTGGACAGACCTCCAGGGTATAAGAAAGACAAGTTTTCCAATTTCCCTGCACATGAGAAGGGGGGATGCAATATTGGGTCAGTGATAATGGGCTTGCTGGACACAACTGCTCTCATGATCCCCACCGTTGGCCTCTTCCTCAGGTGA
The DNA here is from genome assembly GCF_051225735.1 of Oryctolagus cuniculus. Taxonomy (NCBI): domain Eukaryota; kingdom Metazoa; phylum Chordata; class Mammalia; order Lagomorpha; family Leporidae; genus Oryctolagus; species Oryctolagus cuniculus. The sequence goes on along the minus strand of NC_142873.1, from coordinate 2,188,898 downwards.
GGAGAGACTGGAGGGCAATCTGGGAATGTGGGCTACCTGCTACACCATTTAAATTGAACACATATACATGAATCAACATGCAAAAGTAACAAGTGCAGTTTATATACATTTTGTGAGGATGCCTTTAGCAGATGCCTTGTTTTCCTTTTTGGTTTGAGAGGGTTTCACATTGCTCACTTGATTAGACCATGCTCAAGTTCAAATCTGCCTCTCATTCAGAGTCAGGAAGCACTTCTCTGTCACCTTCATTGAGCTTCTCCAGAGACTGGAGAGGGAAGATAATAAAAAACAAAATATAGGCCTCAGAGTATGAAGATGTGAAAAACAAACTATAATTTTATTTCCTCATGCATATTCCAGTCAATACCACCCCTTCCAGAAAGAGGCTCAGAAATAGTAGGCACAATATAGACTCTGTAAACTCAATACGCTGAACTTGAGAATCTGATGGGATTATCAGATGGTGCATACTAAGGACAGCATGACAAGGCAGACCACAAATGCGGGCTGGGAGGCTGAATCCATCCCATCAGGTATGTGTATGACACAGTCCTTATTGCTCACCACATTTTCTGCAATCTGGGACAGACAATGGCCCAGGTATACAAATAACGTGTCTCAGGGCCAGTACTCTGGCATAGTGAGTAAAGGCAACCCCTGCAGTGCCAGTATCCCATAGGGGCACTGGTTTTAGACCCAGCTGCTCCTCTTCTGATCCAACTCTCTGCTATGTCCTGGGAAAGCAGTAGAAGATGGCCCAAGTCCTTGGGCCCCTGCACCCTCATGGGAGACCTGGAAGAAGCTCCTGACTCCTGGCTTCGGATTGGCCCAGCTCCAGCCATTGCAGCCAACTAGAGAGTGAACCAGCAGATGGAAGAGCTCCCTATCTCTGCCTCTCTTCTCTCTGTGTAACTCAAGTAAATAAATAAATTTTTTAAAAAGTCTCTAATTTGTACATGTTTTTGAAAGGACAGAGATGTCCCTGGCACTACAGATGCTGTGGTTAATAAAACAGGGCTCCTCTTTTGCATGAGCTTAGGCTAGTGGTGAGTAACTTTAGAGATGTACATTTTTGTTAGTATTTGAAAGGCAAAGTAACAGGGAGAGAAGACAGGGAGAGAGTTTGAGAGACAGACATCTTCTATCCTCTGGTTAATTGTCCAAATGGCCACCGTAGCAGTGGTTGGGCCAGGCCACAGCCAGGACATGGAGCTCCATCTGGGTCTTCTACATGGGAGGCATGCACCCAAGGAATGGGACAATTTTCTGCTGTCTTGCCAGGCATTATACAAGGGAGCTAGATAGGAAGTGGTGTTACAGGTACTAAAATTCATGATCTTATGGGTGATGACTTTGCAAGCAGCTGCTTAGCCTGCTGCTCCACAACATAACACCCTAGTTATGATTGTTTTAAATGCTTGATAGAGCAAGTGAATTCTAATCCCATTAAGTCTGAAGTCGAGACATGTCTACATAGCCAGAGGTGGAATAAGGTAAAGGGGACCAGGGCATTGTTTTAGAACAAAAATGAGAACTCAAGGGCAGGAAGGTAATGGATCAAAGCCAGAACAAGGCAAGCAGGGAGAAGGAAATACTCATGTTTGGAAGCACTGGATGACAGGATGTTTGTCTAATGACAAGTGTGCTCACAGGAGGTTAGGTGCATGCATTTCACTGAGGCCCACTGCAGGGTCCTGCATCTACTTGCAGAAGAAGCTAGACCACAGCTTCTTTCCTGTAAAGGCAGGAATAGAGTTTGCAACTGGCAGACAAGAAAGCAAAAGTGAAGGGGTGGGCAGGGTCAAACAGCTAAACTCCAGTCAGGTCACAAAGACTAGAAAGGATGGCTTCAGGTGCCTGGACCCAGCCCTGCCCCATCTTCCTTAGACCCACCTGCTTTGGTCCAGGGACCAATGAGAGTATGAATGGAAGCAGCTCTGCTTTGCTGAGCTTGATGCCCAGAGATGATCCATCAGGCTTACACCGGGTGTCTGAGCTGTATCTTGGGGAGCCCCTGCAGCTGTGGTAAGATCTCCATTGCCATGGGCCCCAGGAATTATGCCCATGACACATCAGAGTACAGGACCCTGGAAATATTTCTTGATAGTACGTGAACAAATCCTGTCACTGTGCCTTGGGCCAACTCTTAATAAGGCCCTGTGTAGCCCTTTAACCCTGTGGGGGATTCCAAGGATACCTCAGGACCTCAGTGGTTCCAGCATGGAGGCAGCACTGAGGGAAACAGGGAGTGAAATGTGCACTGAGTTTGCAGCAGGTCCATGTTGGCACCATCAAGAGGAGGACAGAGCAGCTGCCACCAAGCCAAGGATGGTGGCAGGGATGCAGCAGAGGAGTTTAGCACAGCTTCCCGCCACTCAGCTGCCAAAGGCTGCTGGCCAGAAAGCAGTGGCAGCAGTGCTGGAAGTGGTGCGGTGGAATCACTGTTCACCCTGCACTGGGGCTTGGCCATGGCGATGTCCTCTGCTGCCTTGAGCAGCATGGAGGAGGAAAAGGACAGGATGGAGCACTAGCACTTCTGGAAGATCACGAATGCTCTCAGCCACTATGGCCCCAGAATGTAAGAGCTGGCACATTGAATAGAAAGAGAATTTTGATCACTTCCAGTTAATCAGCAGAAACTGCTTCCTCAATATCTTAACTTGGACAAGATCTCAAACTGCATTGATCCTAATCAAGACATGCTACTGACCATTGTGAACTGACTTTATAAATATGTTTGTAAATAAAGTATATGGAGAATATAGAAAGAATGGAAAGATTTTGCCAGCATCTACACTTCACATGAAAGTTAAAATCCATACTGAGACACTTTGTGAGACTATAGTGAAACTGGCTAAGCAGGATGGGATTCCTGATACCAGCCAATCATTATAAAAATGTTTTTTTAAATTTTCCAAGATATGGGATCCTTCAAAAACAAATATTCCAGTACATGGTGCTAGAGTAGAAAGATTGGTCTGGAAAATATCTCTGCTAGGTTGTGAGTGTCAAGGAAAGGAATGGACACTTGTGCTTTTCCCTGAGGTTTATACGAGAAAGATGCTCTGAAAGTAATAAACTTTATCCCTTGCCCTTAGTTCCCTCAAATGTTCTATGAAGAAAGTACATAATCTGCATGCATCTAGACTGTTCATTGTTTTTCCAGATGAAAGTTTCAGAAAAAGTCTGCAATGTCACAGCTGGTGTGCATGTGGGGGGGACAGAGGCTGACATTGAAAACCCCTGAAACTGGCACCTGAGCCACCTCCCAAAGGCATTGAAACAAGTGTGGTATGTGAAAGACACCCAGGACTAGTGCATATTCAAATAGAGGTGGAGGCAGAGGTCCTATGAAGGAAAGATCAAACATTACTGCAGAAACCTTCATGTGTTCCCATTTCCCAATCTGGATACCCAGGAGAGTCATTCATCAAATTCTAGAACACTATCCAGAATATTCTGAAGACAATAAAGGAAGAAGTGTGACCTCTTGATTACAGACTGCTCTGTCCTTTTGCTCTATTCAAGCATCACCAGGAAGGGCCATTTTCTTTGCAGGCTCTAGCTGTTCAGATGTTAAACCAAGCCAGAAATATCCACATAGACACATCAAGAATGAGGCTAGGCCAAATGTATGGGCACTCGGTGGCCCAATCCAGTCATTATGTAAAATTAACTATCATACTATGACCACACAGAAAATAAAAAAATAAAAACAAGATTAAGGCAGGGTTTTTGCATTCATAGCCATAATCCTTGATATGCATAGTCAGGCAGGAAGGAGGAGGCTGGAAAGGGAGAAGAAGTAAAAAAGGGAGCCCAGAAAAGGGGATACTAGAGGGCAGGAAAATGATGAGACTGACAAGGCAAATGACCAAAGAGAAAACAGTTCCTGAGGGGTGAGCAGAAGGAGTAAGACTCTGGAGTGAGAGCTGTATCTGAAGCCTGAGCCCCCAAGCTTACCTCAATCCCTCCTCCCTCACCCCATGATGACCAAAAATATCACTGGGCCAACCAGGGCCCATTTCCCCAAATACAGGAAGAAGGTATCAGAGTAGACATGGGCAGCCATCGCCAAACAACTCTCACTTGCACAAAAGGTTCATCCACAGGCAGCTCCTCAGTACCCACAGCAGTGAAATGGGGGCTCCTGCCTGTCCTCATTTCTGGGCATCTTTGGAATTCAGTTTAGTATAGGAAACCACAGCCAAGTAATGAAGGCCAACACATGTGTGTTTGTCTCTCTAGGGACACATACTCACCGTGGATGGCCCTGCATTTGTTGACTGATGCTTCATAGACTGGTCTGTATGATGAACAACCTCACTCATCCAGTCAAATGATGGGTTCGGGAAGTGCATGCACCAACATCGAAACTTTATTAACAATCTTGCAAGATTTCCAGCTTGGTAGGTCAGCATACCTGGGGTGGTTAGAGCTGACTATTGATTTCCTAGCATGGAGATCCCTCCCCTTCTTTTTTTTTGACAGGCAGAGTGGACAGTGAGAGAGAGACAGAAAGGTCTTCCTTTTGCCATTGGTTCACCCTCCAATGGCCACTGAACTGCGCTGATCCAAAGCCAGGAGCCAGGTGCTTCCTCCTGGTCTCCCATGCGGGTTCAGGGCCCAAGGACTTGGGCCATCCTCCACTGCACTCCCTGGCCATAGCAGAGAGCTGGCCTGGAAGAGGGGCAACCGGGACAGAATCCAGCGCCCCAACTAGGACTAGAACCCAGTGTGCCAGTGCTGAAGGTGGAGGATTAGCCTATTGAGCCATGGCACCAGCCATTTCCCCTGCTTCTTCACAGGCTGAAACACTGGGGTTACAAGCTGTCCTGCCTTCTCATCACCTGTTCTTGCCACTATACTCCTGTTTATCTTGTTTGCCTAAAAGCTTTCAGGTGCTTGTAACCTAGCAGTCTTACTTTAAAACATAAATCATTTCATTTCAGTAGCCTGGGCAGAATCAGGCTAATGCCAGGAGCCCAGAACTCCATCTGGGTCCTACAAATGGTGGTAAATACTCAGTGTTTGATCATCTGCTGCATCCTGGTTGCACAGCAGCGAGCTGAATTGAGAGCAGGGCAAATGGAGTGTTCACATCTCAAATATTCAAAAGAGTCAGGTCCCAGCCAGGCCATAGTTTGGAACCAGGTGGACACCTCCCACTTTTGTGGCAGGGACCCAGGTTCTTCAGTCATCACATGCTGCTGTCTGTGAGCTACATCAGCATGAAAAGCAATCTGTAGCCCTAGCTGTGACTAGAGCCCAATGCCCTCAGCTGCAGGGAAGTGTTTGGTGTCATTAAATTGGCTTTGAGCCCCTCCCAGAAGAACAGACCCAGGTGGGAATTTCTGCTAAGGGAAAAGACCTTTCACTTCAACCCAATTCACCAGGCTTCTGCTCAGAAGAAATACAGTGAGAAGGGATTGCAAGCCTTTCTTGCATGTCTGCCTGACCTTCCAAGCAAAGCAATGCAGAGCCTTCTTGCCAAAACTGTTAGCATAAGCTACACAATGGAGACAAAGCCAAACATGGACAGGAGTGCACCTTAAATGAATCATGAGTATCTGACTATGCAGTCAATACAAACCAAACTGAAAACAATGTTGCTCCCTCATGTATCTCTCCTATTAATTTGTCTTTGTGGTAAAGAACTCCCAGAGAAGCATCTTATTCCTTTGGTCAAGAGGTCCCCAACATACACAACTGTCTGGTAAAATCACCAGTGAGAGAATATGCTTTCTTATAGGATTAATAAGGATGGGAAACTAGAAATCCTGGGAGATATGTTGGTGTTTTTCACAACTATGACTAGCCCCTGCCTGGATCATGCAAGTCAGATCAAGGTTGTTTATGTGACTTTGATATCCCCAAGGTTTTCCAGACCTCACACATTTCATGTAAGCAGATGCGTTGTTAACTGTTCATCATCTACCAGGCTGCGAGGGTCAACTAACTTACTTAAGTGACATTCTCATGGGCCTCCATCAATATTCCCCAGTTAATCACCCCATGAATCCACTTGATGTTTGTGACTGAAAGCTTAGCATCTGACATCAGCCCTTTATATTATCTCCAGCGTACAATCAATGTGTGGGAAAGTATTAATTGTATACACTTCTCCTATCCCTCAATTTAGAGGTATCACAAAAGTCAACCAAGACACTTTTCTACAAAAAAAAAAAAAAACTGATACGGTTTAAATAGCACTGTGGTTTTGAATTGTCCATTAAAAGTTCATGGTTTGGGCTGGCACCGCGGCTTAATAGCCTAATCCTCTACCTGTGGCACTGGCACACTGGTTTCTAGTCCCGGTCGGGGCACCAGATTCTGTCCCGGTTGCTCCTCTTCCAGTCCAGCTCTCTGTTGTGGCCCGGGAAGGCAGTGGAGGATGGCCCAAGTCCTTGGGCCCTGAACCCGCATGGGAGACCAGGAGGAAGCACCTGGCTCCTGGCTTCAGATCAGTGCTGTGCACTGACTGCAGTGGCCATTGGAGGGTGAACCAATGGAAAAAGGAAGACCTTTCTCTCTGTCTCTCTCTCTCACTGTCCACTTTGCCTGTCAAACAAAAAAAAAAGAGTTGCCAACTTACACTTTCATGAAATGGTGGTCTTACATTCTGGGAAAAAGAAAAAAAGTTCATGGCTTGGAACTTTAATTATTCAATGGGACAGTTTTTGGACATGGCACCTAGTAGGAAGTGTGTCCGTTATAGAGCTGGAGCCTCTATAAATGAATTAAGGTCTTTTCCCCAAGAGGGAGCTCTTGTTCTTCCAGACAAGAGTCCCTTTGGATAAAGCCAGGCTGCTTCCTCTGACTTGCCCCTTCTTTTCCTTCTGCTTATCAGCTGCTTTCTGCCATAACATGCAGCAGCCTCAGAGCCTCCCAGCTGTAACTGCCAGACCTTGGAACTCCTGGCTTCCAGAACCATGATTCCCAATATGTCTATAAATTATCCAGTCTCAGCTAAAACAGCTTATAGCAATAGAAAGTGCAGCACAACAAATAGAAAGGCTGGGGAAATGAAGAATTTATGTTTTTCAGCTGACTTCAGATAATAACAATCCCTAGAGAAGCACGGAAAGCATTTTCAAGGGCCCAGGAATCCTCCTGCATGGCACTTAGAATGCCACTCTAGTGAAAGTCACTAGGGAAGTAACTAGATTCTCCAAGCCAGAGAGCCAACATACACAGACCTGCATGTGAAATAAGGAACTTTCCCCACTTGGTTCTCAAATTCCAAATTGTTAAACATTGTAAGGAATGAAAATCTCTGACTTGCTTATCCCTAGACTTGGATAATTCATCTTAAAAGCACTTAATGCAATTAAAAGCTCCACAAAAGAGAGTTGTTTACTTGCTGAGTAGCTACTAAATGAGGAAAACATCCTGAAGGAAGTGAATTTCCAGATAGAATGGAAGGAGGAAAAGTCCTTGAGTTGGCAGAGGAAGAGCAAAGCATTCCAAGATGCAGACTCTCAGATGTGCAGAGATCTGTAAAGAAATCTAATTCATTTGCCCAGCTGAAACAGCAGCAGTCTCAGCTGCAGGAGATTTCATCCTGCAAGCCATGGGATCCCTGAGGGCTCTGACACCAGAAACAGCAAGGTGAAAGCTTTATCCCAGCTAAATGGGGTAAGGCCATTGCAGCCACCCAGACATCTATAAAGGTGAGGAAGGATCCCTTCTGGGAAAAACCAGACACCAAGCACTGAACGGATCTTGGAGACAGACTTGTGGTCAGGTGTGAGGAGGAGAGAGGTTTGCAAGTGTGAGCCAGGTGTGACGGGCCTGCTTCACACCAGCAGAAGCCAATTCATCCAGAAGTTGTTAAAGATATTTGAGAAGCATCACCAGCAACAGCAGACAGACAACTGTTGTAACTGTTGTGTTGGTTATTTACTTGAGTAGTACTATATTTATTTCCTGTGTGCTCTATTCAAAATCTCTCTTTTTTTAAAAAGATTTATTTATTTATTTGAAATTCAGAGTTACATAGAGGGAGGAGAGGTGGGGGGGGAGGTTTTCCATCTGCTGGTTCACTCCCCAATTGGCCGCAATGGCCAGAGCTTCACCGATCCAAAGCCAGGAGCCAGGAGCTTCTTCCTGGTCTCCCACATGAGTGCAGGGGCCCAAACACTTGGGCCATCTTCTACTGCTTTCCCAGGCCATAGCAGAGAGCTGGATCGGAAATGGAGCAGCCAGGTCTTGAACTGGTGCCCTTAAGGGATGCCAGTGCTTCAGGCCAGGACGTTAACCCACTGTGTCACAGTGCCAGCCCCTCCAAAATCTCTTTACACTCTGTTGATTGAACCAGTTGTAGAAGTGTCTCATTTTAATTAAATTTGAGCTTAGAAAACTAATTTGATGACAATGCAATTTTTGCCTGCCGAGTATATTTTCATAAATTTCTTAGAAAGATAAGCTTAAATCCTCTCCTCTGTTTCAAACATAATATTCTTATTTGACTTTAATGTCAACCACTGCTATAGCAGCAGTGCCCAAATCATTTTCATAAACAAGGAAAACAGAAAGATGCTGAAATGATGGGCTTGTTGTGATGTAATCTGGTTTAAAAAGCATTCTTGGCCGATGCTGCCACTCAATAGGCTAATCCTCCACCTGCGGCGCCGGCACACCGGGTTCTAGTCCTGGTCAGAGTGCCGGATTCTGTCCTGGTTGCTGCTCTTCCAGTCCAGCTCTCTGCTCTGGCCCAGGAGTGCAGAGGAGGATGGCCCAGGTCCTTGGGCCCTGCACCCACATGGGAGACCAGGAGAAGCACCTGGCTCCTGGCTTCAGATTAGCACAGTGTGCCAGCCACAGCATGCCAGCTGCAGCAGCCATTGGAGGGTGAACCAATGGAAAAAAGAAGACCTTTCTCTCTGTCTCTCTCTCTCTCACTGTCCACTCTGCCTGTCCAAAAAAAAATTCTTAAAATCAAGCCTATTCCTTTGTACTTTGACAAGATTATGTTAATAATTACTACATCTATATTCCCTTCTGGATTCAAGATGGTATTCAGAATGCATTAAAATTTATAAATCTCAGGCAGAATTTTAGAGTTTGAAAGAACCTCAGGGTTTTCTATTATCAGTTCATCAGCATCTTAGGGACAAATTACAAAGCTTCAGAGAAATGGCTGTGACTTGCTCAGGGTTCCCCAGCAGTAATGGAAGCATGGCAGGGACAAGACTAGAACAAGGTTTTGTGGGTGTTTTGGGTATTTTTTTATGTATTTTTTGAGAGGCAGAGAAAACAAGCTTCTATCTGCTAATCCAACTTCTCAAATGCCAGAAATTACCAGGTCTGGGCCAGACTGAAACTGAGAGCCAAGAACTCCATCCAGGTCCTCCCTGTGGGTAGCAGGAACCTAACTACTTGACCCATGACCTGCTGCCTCCAAGGGTGCACATTAGCAGGAAGCTAGAATCTGAAGCTGTGCCTGGACTTGAACCCAGACATTCCAATATGGAATATGGTCATCCCAACCAGTGTGTTAAACAGTAGGCCTGTTCTGGACCAAGGCTTGCTAGTTCCACACTCTGTTTGCTCCATCTCCAGTGTCTGGATTGCAGTCACAACCTTCTATGTCATTTCTCTATGCTCCAGTTTCTTCCTACCTCTGTAAATCCTTTATAAATGCTACCAGCCAGCTCTTCCATGTGTTTTCATCAAGGTATTCCCTGGTTGAAAAACCTAAAAGGATGGTGTAGATCTACAGCATTACAAATTTTCTAAATCAAATCCAAGTTGGCTATTTTTTGTCCCTGGTTTTGAGTCCTTCTTTGCTAAAACAAGTTCCTTTCCCTCTTTGAACCTCAGTCTTCTCACCCACAGAGTGATGATAATGATGCCTGCACCTTGGGGGTGATCTGAGGATAGAGTGAGGTGCTGTGTGGATGATGATTGAAAACACTCACTTCATGCCTGCTTCCAACAGCCCACACTGGCTCTGCTCATTTCTCTCTTGGGTTCCAGATAAATACAAATTGGAATTATTCATCCAAAACAAAATAAAAACAAAACATCAAACATGCACCTGCAATGGCTTCTCCACCAAGGAAACACCCAGCAGGGGGAATCCAATGCTCCTACTTCCTCAGGAGCATCTGGGACATTTTTCCTCCTTTCTCCATATTCAGAGATCCCTAGTATCTCTTTCAGAAGCATTCATGGTTCAGGACATCATATGGCTCATGTGCAAATGTGAAACAGTGCTTCTTGGAATCATTTTTCATCCCTAAGTTATATGCCAACCAGCCCTGTTACAATGAACCTTTGCTGAAGAAGGCAAGCAGATAATGGTTCCTATGCTCAAATTTTGTGACATACCCAGAATGGTGAGAGGGATTATCACCAGGAAAATTCAATGGCTGTCAGCTGTGTCAACTGGGGTGAGGTCTTTCACTTCCCTGCCCCTAAGTTCTCTCACATGTTCTATGAAGGGAGGGGGTGCCCTCTTGATCAGACTGTTCAGTCCTGTTGCTCTATTCAAGGCTCACCAGGAAGAGCAATTTCCTTTACAAACTCTAGCTGTTCAGATGTTAAACCTACCCAGAAATTCCCACATAGACACATCGAGAATGGGGCTGGGCCAAATGTATGGGCAGTTGGTGGTTCAGGCTAGTTATTATATAAAATTAACGTTCATACTATGAGCACACAGAAAATAAAACTCCAAGATTAAGGCAGGATTTTGGCATTCATAGTCATAACCTTAGATAAGCAAAGACAGGCAGGAGGAGGAAGAAGGGTTAGGAAGGGGAGAACAGGTTCACAAGGGAGCCAAGAGAAGGGTTTTACTAGGGAGCAGGAAAATGATGAGGCTGGAAAGGTAAATAACCAAAGACAAACAGTCCCATAGGGTCAAGCAGAAAGTGTAAAACTAGAGTGAGAGAGCAGTTTCCTAAAGCCTGAGCCCCTGTGGTTCAGGCTATCCAGCAGCTCATGTGCAAATGTGACACACACCATTTCTTGGGATCATTTATCACCCCAGTGTATATGCCAACTGACTCTGGTGTGATGAATTTTTGGTGAAGGAGGAAAGAAGACAATGGTTCACATTTTATAAGATGAGAAACAAAATGTTGTGAGGATCTGACCATCTAGAGAACACCATGCCTGCCAGCTGTGTCACTTGTGGCCATGGCTTTCACCACCCTGACCTGTAGTTCCCTCAAATGTTGCATGAAGCAGGTACATGATCTGGATTCACCTTGACTGTTCATTGTTCCAGAGAAAAAGTTTCAGAAGAAGCTTGTAATGACACATTGTTCTGCATGAGGAAGGGATTCGGGCTGGCCATTGGGAACCCCTGAAATTGGCACTCTAGCTACCTCCCAAAGCATTTTAAAAAAGTGTTATATATGTAGAACCCCAGGACCAGTGCACATTCATGCATAGTGGCCATGTGTTTATTGTTAGAAGGAAAGTTGGAGAATCCAGATGACTGAGAACAAAGTCAAAAGATCAAGGTAACTCTGGGAAATACCTGTTGCTCTGAAGGTGTTTCCTGAATGTAGAGAGGGAACAAAGTTTAATGCCACCATGAAAACCAACTATACCATGACCCTCCTCAGCTCCTGCTCTATTTGAGAGGATGGTGAATCGAGGATGGTTTTATAGTTGTCCATCCTTTCCTTTTATTTCTTATTACAATTAAAAGAGAAATACATAAACATAATTAGAAATAAGCATGTTCGTGCATGGAAGTTATAATAATGTTATCTTTGACCAAGAAAAAAAAAAGGGTTGGACTGAGGCGTATAGGAACGTTGTCTTTGTGTGCTATTGCAGGTGGCATCAACTCGGGCTAAGTGGTTATGTATTTAGAATGTTATATATAATATACATTTGAGATTTTTTACATATTTGGGGCATGCATCCTTACCAGTGCATTAACTAACAGGCCCAATTCCAACCCCATATTGTCTTCTTGACCCAATAATTTTCCTCAATAATGTTCTTTGTCTCCTATGTTAATCTTGCCAAGGTAAGTATTGGTAATAAGAACAAAAGTATCCTAAACATGTACAAATAGGAAAATGAGAAGGGAATCAAAAGTGTTCACTACAAAATTCAAGGAAATGAAGAAAATTCTGTGTGGGTTGAAATGAGATAAAAAGTCTAAGAGAGAACAAAAAGCAAATGTAAAATTTCAGAAGTAATGTCATAATTATTCCAATATAAATAGTGTCAACACTCTAATGAAAAAGAAGATATCAGAATGCTTTAAAACTAAATCCAACCATACACTGTCTACATAAAATCACTGTAGATTCAATAGAAAGGAGGTTCAAAGTGATGGACAGAAAAGGAAATGTAGAATTGTATCATAGGTAAAAAATCCAACTGGTGTGGTTATACTACCATCAGACAATTATATGAGAGACAAAAATCATTGCAGGAGACAAAAAGGACATTACATATTGATACAAATTACTGTGTTAAGAACATATAATATGGAGGGGCCAGTGCCATGGCATAGTGGGTTAATCTTTCCACCTGCAGCACTGGCATTCCAAATGGTTGCTGGTTCTGGTCCTGGCTGCTCCACCACCAATCCAGCTCTTTGCTCAGGCCTGGGAAAGCACTGGAAGATGGCCCAAGTCCTTGGGCCCCTGCACCCATGTGGGAGACCTGGAGGAAGCTCCTGGCTCCTGGCTTCGGATTGGCGCAGCTCTGGCCATTGCAGCCATTGGGGAGTGAACCAATGGAGGGAAGACCTTTCTTTCCTGATTCTCCTTCTCACTGTCTGTAACTCTGCCTCTCAAATAAAATAAATAAAATGTTTTTAAAAAGAACATACAATATGGAATAGGCATTTGGCCTATTGGTTAAGATACCAACCAGTTAGGATGCCTAAGCGCCATATGCGTATACTTGGTTTCTAGTCACAGTTATGGCTACTGGTACCTGTTCTGCTAATGTAGATCACAGAGAGCAGCATGTGATGGCACAGGAACCTGGGTCCTGGCCACCAATGTGGGATATAGCTGTAGAGTTTCAAGCTTCTGGCTTTCAGCAAGCCTGGACCTGACTGTATGGAGTATGTGGGAAGTAAACAATCACATTGCTTTGCTCCCCATCCAGCTCACTGCTGTGCAAATAGGAAGAAGAAGATATTCATTCAAATACCTGGGTTTTTGCCACCATTTTGAAGACCCTGATTGAGTTCTGTACTCTTGGTTTTGGCCTGATTATGCCCAGGCTACTGTGCTGATTTGGTGATTAAATCAGAAAGTCAAAGATATCTCTCTCTTTCCCTCCCTACCCCCCCTCCATCTTTGCCTTTAAATAAGTACATCTTTTTAAAAATCACCAAAATCAAACTTGATTCTTTGACAAATGAACACATATTACAAACACTTAGATTACAAAGGAGAGACTCAGAATCTTAACTCATAAATGAAACATAGACTGTTACCAACGAATTCACAGAAACAGAATTATAAGAGAAGTCTATGGAGAAGGAACTCAAAAAAAAAAACCAGATAATTAATATAGGGAGAAATTCCTTGCAAACATGAACACCATCAAAATTCTTTACAGAATAATTATTAATCATCATAGACATAGTACAAAAATGATGGTTAAGAACAATGCCATGGCATTCATGTTTTATGTGTAGTATACCAGAGTTAAAACACAAATTTAACTGGTTGTGATCTCTGAGTTTTGTGTTGTAGAAGCAATCAAACCTTCCTACCATGGAGGATAGAACAGAAAAAGAGGTGTTGGTAGGAGAGGGGCTGCATCTTGGCCTCCCAGTGCAACCTGTAGTTCTCAGCACAGAGAAGCTATTGTAGAATTGGTCAGCTGCAGCCACCACACTCAGTCAGCAAATGAAAAAAGAATCTTATGAATGGGAAAGATATGCCCATTTCTCATTTACTATTATGAAGTTAAATACTTCTCTAACTCCAGTTTCAATAACTGAAGATAAACCTCAGTTGCCAAAAGTGGGCAATTCTGTAGTCAGATGCTCCTATGTGTTTCTTTGTGCTTATTGTTGCTGGTGCTGCAGTTGGATATCTATGGCCTTCTCATCTCACATCAGTCAGCAGATCAACTATAGCATTGTAAGGGTAGCGGGGGGCGGTGCTCCTTGAGTAACTATCTTGTGAGAATGCAGTAAGTGAAATACCAGCAGAAAGATAGGAAAATAACGGGTTCTGGGATATAGAAGTGTCCTTTTTTCTTAAATAACTACAAGATACCAGGTTCTGGTGTCGGAGCAGACCACCACATTTTCTTTTTTTTTTTCCTTTTTTTTTTTTTTTTTTTTTTTTGACAGAGTGGACAGTGAGAGAGAGAGAGACAGAGAGAAAGGTCTTCCGTTGCCGTTGGTTCACCCTCCAATGGCCGCTGCAGCCAGCACACCATGCTGATCTGAAGGCAGGAGCCAGGTGCTTCTCCTGGTTTCCCATGGGGTGCAGGGCCCAAGCACTTGGGCCATCCTCCACTGCACTCCCTGGCCACAGCAGAGAGCTGGACTGGAAGAGGAGCAACCGGGACAGAATCCGGCATCCCGACCGGGACTAGAACCCGGTGTGTTGGCACCGCAAGGCAGAGGATTAGCCTAGTGAGCCACGGCACCAGCCAGACCACCACATTTTCAACCTGTCAGCAAGTTTCCAACTATGGCATTTCTATAGTGATCAGTGAGGTAACGTCTTTCAACTCTTTCTACTCAGAAAGATGGCATTCTCAGCTCATCAGAGACCAGGACCACTTCCTTGATGTATAGAATGTTCCAGGTATTGGAAGCTAGATCAGACCTCAATAGAGAGATAACCTGGTCAGAGACAATGATCATTTCCTGAAATGTATGTAAGGAAGCCATTTCTCAATTCACCAGAAACCAGACCCCTGAAGAAAACATATGCAAACATGAAACAAAACAACAAAGCAGGCCCCAACATAGGCGATTGATCAATCAACAGGCAATTGCTAAATAAGCTGTGTTGTCCACAACCTTACTGGAACACTCCCTTGGATCCCCTCCTCAGTGAAACTTTACTTCTCCTTTTTCTCACACTCATTATCCAACCTGAAATAAAAAACTGACTCAAACTGCAACAATTTGATTCTGTAATTCTTAATTGTGATTTCAAATAAATTATTTTCCTAGGACATGCTGAGAAGTATGGAAACAATTATGGTTGAAATAATTTGTCAAAATTGCCGAGAGCTGTTCAGAGCAGAAACAGCCAAATAATGTTTAAGACATAGGGTTCTAGGCTGGCACTGTGGCTCATTTGGCTAATCCTCCACCTGCAGCGCTGGCACCCCGGGGTTCTAGTACCAGAGGGGGCATTGGATTCTGTCCCAGTTGCTCCTCTTCCAGGCCAACTCTCTGCTGTGGCCCAGGAAGGCAGTGGAAGATGGACCAAGTGCTTGGGCCCTGCACCTGCATGGGAGACCAGGAGGAAGCACCTGGCTCCTGGCTTCAGATAGGTGTAGTGGCCATTTGGGGAGTGAACCAATGGAAGGAAGACCTTTTTCTCTGTCTCTCTGTCTCTCTCTCACTGTCTAACTCTGCCTGTCAAAAAAAAAAGATCATCAAAAAACAAAAACACATAGGGTTCTGTTGTAAGAGTGACCATATCACTTACCAAGAACCCCAGTATCGAAGACCATCACAACAGGCTAAATATACCAACAGATATGTTTGAGGAAGCCACGAACATTCACTCTATAGTGCAGTCATGGAGCAGCATTTGATAGCAGACTAACACATTTGTGAATCTGTAATTTCTAGAGGAATAAGGACCCTCATGTGATATCAGGTTTTTTTTTTTTTTGACAGGCAGAGTGGACAGTGAGAGAGAGAGACAGAGAGAAAGGTCTTCCTTTTTCCATTGGTTCACCCTCCAATGGCCGCCGCAGCCGGTGTGCTGCAGCCGGTGCACTGCGCTGATCCGATGGCAGGAGCCAGGTCTCCCATGGGATGCAGGGCCCAAGGACTTAGGCCATCCTCCACTGCACTCCCGGGCCACAGCAGAGAGCTGGCCTGGAAGAGGGGCAACCGGGACAGAATCCGGCGCCCCAACCGGGACTAGAACCTGGTGTGCCGGTGCCACAAGGTGGAGGATTAGCCTAGTGAGCCACAGCACCGGCTTATCCTTTTCATATTCATTAAGATACTCCAAGATATTTTGCTTCTTCTTATCATACGGAAGCAAGATGTCAAATAGAATACGTAAACTTATGTTCAGTAATTACTGTTTCAGTACTTTATCTGGCTTAGAAAGGATCTACACTCTACTCTAGAGAGAAATAATATTAAAGAAAGCTAGCCATTGTTTTCAGTAATTTCCTAGTAACTTTTTATCACATGTACGTATGGGGAGACAGAGCTATTATTAAGTCTATGATACTACTATTTTACTTACCAAACATTTAAATACTCACAAGCATTTGAAAGCAATTTGTTTCCTTTATTTCTTGGAGGTTTAGAAATATATATCTATATATTTTTTCAGACATTAGACACAACCGTTCACATGCTAACCAAGACTAGGAATACAGGGTTACCACATGCTCACAGCACCTTCAATAATGGTCAGCTTGTAGCCTACAAAAACACTCTACAAGCTTTAGTTTTTCAGAACTAAAGGAAGAACCAAGTGGCTTTTACCAGGTATCATGCGATAACCATTTATGCATGCCTTGCCAGTGAGGTAGCCTGCTGTCCATGACTCAGAAATGAACAAATCATGTTTCTGATCTTTGAAACAGGATTTCATTCACTTATGGAATAAAGCAGGAAGGCCACACAGCCATCTCAACACAGCAAGTGCCAGAAAAACACCATCTCTGTGCTGGGCCATGACATTAAGACAGAGAGTTTCCAGAAACTGAGGCCAAAGAACTAATACTTAAAACCACTGGGGAAGTGACATTTCTAGGCTCATGCTCTATAAATGAAAATGCCACCCAAAGGTCTCTGACACACGACAGAGCAGAGCCACCATGCAACAGAAGGCAGTGATGTTAGACACAGAAGCTGTACAGGTGGGCCAGGATCATTCAAGCACCAAAGAAATACACTCAAGCTGCTCCACATTGTTGACTCCTCCATGGTTTCCACCACCCAAACCTGTAGCTTTGCTATCACAGGAGCCATGGTCACTAAGAAAGAAGGGCTGACTGTATGAAGGAGGCAGCCCCAGCGGATGGCCCTGCTGGCGAGGCTAAGCACTGCCAATGCAGAAGCCAATGCAGCATGGCATAGCTCCCTGCGACAGTAAATTTCCATGGCATCGTTTGCTGTGCCTCTGTCCTGCTACCTTGTTGCCTGCATGCAGGGGGCGAGGCTGCTTCCAGGAACACGAAGGGAAGTTCACACTGTCAAGTAAACCCATCGGCTCTACTCCAGGCTGCTTAGTGGGACGACAGTAACACATACATTCATCTCCACTGCTGCCATTCCTAACCAAAAATAGGCCTGAATTATAACAGGCATTCAAAGGAACCTGCAAAGCAATAACCTGGAGGAACAAATAGCTAGAATAATATACAGTTGGACTCCTAGAAGGCAAAGCAGACCAGAGAGAAGCATGAATTTATCACTGACCCAGGTCCAAATCACCAAGAAGCCAGACAGAGATGGAACATCACCCAGAAACTCTCCCTCCACACCCTATTTTCTACAACACATGGTTTAACTTCTATCCACAGCAATGGACTGAGATATGTTAATTCAAGTTGTGATGTTTATAAAAAGCAAAATAAAAAGCAGTCTGAAAATCAGAAACCAACACAGTGCTCTGATGTGCTTGTGCTTTATACTGCAGAACTATTACTAGGCGTCAGCTGACTACATCTGAGTGGCTTCTCATGGCCACTCTGGAAACACAACTAATGGAAACTTGTGCTATTAAAACCATGCTTACACCAGAGAGGTGGGGAAATAAATAAAATCCAGCAAATGAAGGGAAAAAGGAAACTACCTCAAGATTATCTGTCTCGGCCAGCACCGCGGCTCACTAAGCTAATCCTCCGCCTAGCGGCGCCGGCACACCGGGTTCTAGTCCTGGTTGGGGCGCCGGATTCTGTCCCAGTTGCCCCTCTTCCAGGCCAGCTCTCTGCTGTGGCCAGGGAGTGCAGTGGAGGATGGCCCAGGTGCTTGGGCCCTGCACCCCATGGGAGACCAGGAGAAGCACCTGGCTCCTGGCTCCTGCCATCGGATCAGCACGGTGCGCCGGCCGCAGCATGCTGGCCGTGGCGGCCATTGGGGGGTGAACCAATGGCAACGGAAGAAGACCTTTCTCTCTGTCTCTCTCTCTCACTGTCCACTCTGCCTGTAAAAAAAAAAAAAAAGATTATCTGTCTCTAATGTTAAAACGATCTCCTTAGGTTCACATTAAAATGAGTTTATGCTTTCATCCCTTCATGAATGACAGAGGGAACCTCATATAATGTTTGCAGTCAATAATGCAGAAGGGTTGGTATCCCAAAGAGCAAATGCAAATTCACAGAGAACAAAGAAATGACTGGAAAAATCAAGGATGAATAGATTTATTAATTCATTAACAAAGGCAATGTTTAAAAATAAAACTACTTTGGGCTGACATTGTGGTATAGCAGGTTAAGCTGCCGTCTGTGATGCTGGCATCCAGTATGGGCACAAGTCCAGGACCTGACAGTTTCATTCCCAGTCCAGCTCTGGGCTAATTAGCCTGGAAAAACAGTGGCAGACGACCCAAGTGCTTGGTCCCCTGCACACATGCAGGAGACTTGGGAAAGATCTCTTTGGCCTGGACCAGTCTGTGCCATTGGAGCCTTTTGGGGACTGGGCCAGTAGATCTAAGACCTCTCTGTCTTTCTCTGTAACTCTCATATAAATTTTAAAATCTTTAAGAAAACTAAAAAAAGAAAAAGTCACCTCTAAATCTTGAAATTTACAGTTAATATGCAGTGGAATTTGATCCTTCAACTCTCACAATAAGCAAGCTTCCTGGTTTTTTCAGTGACCATTTTTACATTCAGTGTTGCAAAGCTGACATAGAAACAGGAGCTCACCCCACATGACCTTTCCTAAGGTTCTCCATGGAGATGGGAACTCAGTTTTGCTAAGACATAAAGGACATAAATGTTCATGACTGCACTACTCTGCAGGATGCACCACAAAGGGGAGGACTCTCCACACCTGTCCCGTGGCTGTAGGAACCCAGGGAGTCTCCACTGTAGAGGAAGGCAGTGGAGGGCAGAGCTGGGATCGCCTCTGGGGATCTCAGATTCAGGGAATCTCCTTCCAGGTTTCTCTCACTTCCTACTTATCTCCCAGAGCAGATGTGCACTGTGTCCCCTGAAATCCATGCCCTCAGGGGAAAGATTGCACGCTGGGAAATGAGTGAAGATAAAAGTGGAATGGAGGCATTTAGGGTCTGTGCCACTTCACACAGGCTCCAGGATATGCATAGACTGGAGAGGTAGGACATGTGCTTCTGATGGTGTCAGAGTACCAGGGAGAGACTTACCCGGTGCCCATATGGGATGCTGGTACTAAAGGTTGTGGTTTAACCCACTACACCACAACACTGGCCCAAACTTTTATGTATTTTTACTAGAAAATCGCTCATGGCTTCTAGGTCTCCAGCTTTATGCCATGAGTTTCTCTTTTCTGACTTTCCTCACAATGGGACTGGGGTTATGGGTTTTCAGGAAGTAGATCACAACAGTAATTTATTGCCCGTGGTCCTGGACAGCAGACAAATATTAAAGCTCTGGAGATTTCTGGTGCAGACCTGCTCTTCACTGATGGGTCTGCAGCTGTGGCCTTGAATGGCGGGACGGTGAAACAGGCTCCCTAAGACTCCTTTTCTTTTTAAATTTCTTTTTTTTCCTCTTCCTTCCTTCCCGCCCTCCCTCCTTCTCTCTTTCTTTCTTGAGCTACAGTGACAGAGGGAGAGACAGATCTTCCATCTGCTGGTTCACTCCCCAAATGGCGACAATAGTGGGGAGGGCCAAGCTGAAGCCAGGAGCCTGGAACTCCCTCTGTGTCTTTCATGGGCGTGGCACGGGTGCAAGACTCTGGCCACCACCCAAGGCTTTCCCAGGCACATCAGCGGGGAACTGGATTGGGAGTGCAGTAGCCTTGATCTAAGCAGCGCCCATAGGGAATGCCGGCGTTGCAGGCAGCCACTTAAGCCGCTGTGGCGCAACGCCTGACGCCCGAAGCCTCTGTTGGCCCTGTAAGAAGGAGGGTGCACTGATCGTGTGCATTCCACTTTCATTCCGGCCTGTGGATTCCACACAAGCGCCGTCTCCCACCACGCGTCGTGAGTGTCCACGCATCTGTGACAGATATCCTGTCGTGCTCTGCACTCCACACTCTAGGGCTCCAACGTTCTGAGGATAACGTGTGTGTGTGTGTGTGTGTGCCCGCGGGGAGCGCTGGGAGACGGGGTCTGAGGATGGACGCCCCGGTGCCTTCATGGAATCGCGGTCTTCTGACGCGCGGTGCCGGCGGAGATCACTGGGAGATGGAGTCCTTTGAAGCTTGTCCCTGGAGATGGAGTCTGAGGTGAGCGCCTGCAAGGTGTTCTGGGAGAAGCGGTCCTCTGACGTAGGCATCCTGCTAGGAATTCTGGGAGATGGAGTCTGACGCAGGCGCTCACAGGACCCTGGAAAGTTAGTCTGAGATGAGCGCCCGCGAGGTGTTCTGGAAGACGTGGCCCTCTGACGCACAGTGAGCGCGGGGACCTCTGGGAGATGGAGTCTGAAGCGGGAGACCACAGTGCTATCTGGAAGACGCGGTCCTCTGACGTAAGCATCCTGCTAGGAACTCTGGGAGATGGAGTCCTCTGAGGCTGTGGCTCACTGGGCTCTGGGAGATGGCGTCAGAGGCGGGGGGGGGGGGCGCGTGGAGTTCTGGGAGACGCGGTCCTCTGATGCACAGTGCACGCGGGGACCTCTGGGAGATGGAGTCTGAAGCAGGAGACCACAGTGCATTCTGGGAGACGCGGTCCTCTGATGTAAGACGCCCACGGGGACCCCTGGGAGATGGAGTCCTCCGAGGCTTGTCGCTGGCTGGGCTCTGGTAGTTGGAGTCGGGGGCGGGCGCCCGCGGGGCTTTCGCAGATGGCTTTCTGAGAGTTTCATGCTCAGGGGGTCTGGAAGCTGGGGTCCTCAAATACGGCACCCCAGCAGGGCCCTCCGTGAGACGGAGTCCTAGGAAGCTGGACACCCACGGGGCTCTGGGAGATGGAGTCTGAGGCGGGCGCCCATGGGGCTCTGGGAGATGGAGTCTGAGGCTGGCGCCCACGGGAGTCTTGGAAATGGAGTCTGAGGCGAGCGCCCACGGGGCTCTGGGAGATGCAGTCTGAGGCGGGCACCCACGGGGCTCTGGGAGATGCAGTCTGAGGCGGGCGCCCACGGGAGTCTTGGAAATGGAGTCTGAGGCGGGCGCCCACGGGAGTCTTGGAAATGGAATCTGAGTCCAGAGCCCATGAGGTGTTCTGGGAGACGCGGTCCTCTGATGCGTGACACCCGTGGGGACCACTGGGAGATGGAGTCCTTTGAGGCTTGTCGCTCGCTGGCTCCGGGAGTTCGAGTCTGAGGCACCCATGGGGCTCTTGGAGATGGGGTCTTAGGGATTTGCACAGAGTGCTCTGGAAGACGGGCTCCTCAAAAGGGCACCCCCGCAGGGCCCTCCGTGAGAGGAGTACTCGGAAGTCGGCTGTCCGCGGGGCTCTGGGAGATGGAGTCTGAGGCAGGCGCCCACGGGACTCTGGGAGATGGAGTCTGAGTCCAGAGCCTGTGAGGTGTTCTGGGAGACGCGGTCCTCTGAAGCAGGATGCCCGTGGGGACCACTGGGAGATGGAGTCTGTGGCAAACGGCCGCGAGTCCTGTGCGGAGTCCTAGAAGCCACCAGAGGGCACGCGAGCCTGCCTTTTCTGACTGTAGCCATCAAAGGTGTGAGAAGTGCGCCAGAGGGCGCGCGAACCTGCCTTTTCTGACTGTAGCCATCAAGGGTGTGAGAAGTGCACCAGAGGGCACGCGAGCCTGCCTTTTCTGACTGTAGCCATCAAGGGTGTGAGAAGTGCGCCAGGTTCCCAGCAAGGATGAAATCTCAGATCTGCACTCTGTAAAATGCTTCCAATCTCTGGCTGACAGGTCTTCAGAGTGCTGGACACAGAAAGGTCTGGGGGGATGGGGGAAGAAATTCCACCTAAAGCACAAGATATCTACCAATAAGATATCCATGGCCGGCGCCGTGGCTCACTAGGCCTCCACCTGTGGCGCTGGCACCCCAGGTTCTAGTCCTGGTTGGGGCGCTGGGTACTAGTCCCAGTTGCTCCTCTTCCAGTCCAGCTCTCTGCTGTGGCCCGGGAAGGCAGTGGAGGATGGCCCAAGTGCTTGGGCCCTGCACCTGCATGGGAGACCAGGAGGAGTTGCCTGGCTCCTGGCTTCGGATCGGCGCATCGCTGGCCATAGCGGCCATTTGTGGGGTGAACCAATGGAAGGAAGACCATTCTCTCTGTCTCTGTCTCTCTCTCACTGTCTAACTCTTTGTCAAAAAAAAAAAAAAAAAGATGGCCACTGAAACTAGTATGAGGCCTGGACAGTGACCTGTAATACTGATTTTTAGGTCCACATGATGACCTGTAATATGGTGTGATATCTGATCTCTGAAACTAACTTGATGTTCCCTGTGTGGCTTCCAGTATTACTCTATCATGTCTGCATAGTGACATCCTACAAGGTTGATTGGTTTGGCAGGTGGCTGCACTGGAATTGGTGGGCTTACTGTGTTAAATAAAGTTGGATGGTCTCTGTTTTTCCTGCATGGTGTTGACATGATTGTTTTCAAAAGCAATTTCCTTCTCAAATCTACAGGGAGGGTGGGACAGTGATGAATGAAAGTTCTTATTGCAACTGCTACTGTTTCTTTTAAAAGATTTTAGCAATGGGCCAGGTGCAGTGGCATAGTGGGTAAAACCACTGCCTGTAGTGCCAGCATCCCATATAGGCGCCGGTTCGAGACCTGGCTGCTCCACTTCAATCCAGCTCTCTGCTACAGCCTAGGAAAGCAGTAGAAGATGCGGATGGAAGACCTCTCTGTCTCTGCCTCCTTCCCTCTCTGTGTAACTCTTTCAAATAAATAATTTTTAAAAAAGATTTTAGCTGTTTATAGATACATATTCTGATATTCCTGTTTTTAAAAGATTTATTTATTCATTTGAAAGGGAGAGAGAGAGAGAGAGAGAGAGTTTTCAATCTGCTGGTTCACTCTCCAGATGGCTACAATGGCAGGAGCTGAGTCTATCTGAAGCCAGGAGCCAGGAGCTTCCTCCAGGTCTCCCACATGAGTGTGAGGGCCCAAGGACTTGGGTTATCTTCTACTGCTTCCCCAGGCCATAACTGAGAATTGGATCAAAAGTGGATCATCCAAGACTCGAACGGGTGCCCGTATGGGATGCCAGCACTGCAGGCGGCAGCTTTACCTGCTACACCACAGTGCTGCCCCCCCTCTTTTTTTTTTAAAGATACTTATTTATTTATTTATTTGAAAGGCAGAATTACAGAGAGAGAGAGAGAGAGAGAGAGAGAGAGGTCTTCCATCCACTGGTTCACTCCCCAGTTGGCTGCAAGGGCTGGAGCTGTGCTGATCTGAAGCCAGGAGCCAGAAGCTTATTCTGGATCTCCCATGTGGGTACAGGGGCCCAAGGACTTGGGCCATCCTTCAGTGCTTTCCCAGGCCACAGCAGAGAGCTGGATCGGAAGTGGAGCAGATGGAACATGAACTGAAGCCCATATGGGATTCTGGCACTGCAGGCAGCAGCTTTACCTGCTACGCCACAGCACTGGCCCCCTTTCCCTCATGACAACTTGTCATAATTTCTTTTTTAAGATTTATGTATTTGGCTTGTTTTCACATTTGAGTATTTCTTAAGCAGCTAAGTTAGATAATTAATTAAAATTTATAGATATTCTAGTTTTTTGTGGTTACCCTAAGGACTTATAACCACATAAGTATAGGGTAGAGAATTATTATTGTGTTTATCTTCAGAGTATAAAACTGTATACAAGAACTTGATTTAGACATCAGTGAACTTGAACTGAGTTCTGAAAAGCCATATTTCAGATAGGTGAGATCTTGAAGAGTTAAAATTGTATATGTGCGGGTGTAAAAAGTTAAGCTTAAGCTTACAGGTTTAAACCTTCCTGGTGCAGCTGTGAAAATAAAACAGAGTGAAGTAGCACCTTGACAGTAGGGACTCCATTTTGGAGCACTTGAGACTGCATTCTGGGAAAGCAACCCCCCCCCACCGTGAGACTCTGGTCCGAAACTATGATCTCAAATAGTCGGACAATAGCAGTGCACTACATCACCCTTGGCAACACACAAAAACCCCCTAGCATGATTGCTCAAGCTTAAAAGTAGAAAGGTTACACCTGGGTTACCTGGGCTAATAATGAAGATGTGATTTGTCTATGTCTTAAGATCATAATTGCTGATTGTAAGACTTTAGCAACCGCTTAACAACCGTGTATTCTCTTCCCCTTCCCGGTTTTGCGGTTTTTGCCTTTATAAACTCTAACCTTTGGTTATTCGGGGCTGCTCTGCTCATGATGATCAGACAGCCCCAGCATGCTGGATAATCAATAAAGCTTCCCCTTGCTGTTTGCATAAGAGATGTCTCTTGGTGACGTTTTTCGGGCAGTCGACTCTAACATTTGGAGGCCCCAGCGAGATCTGACTGCTGCCTGCAGACGTCTCCAACGGATATCTCTTGGGGTAAGTGCAGGCGCCTATTCGTGTTGTCGGCCGGCTTATTTGTGGTTTGTGTCTCTTCATTCTGGATTTTGGTAGTTTGTGAGCGCTCCAGGGTTTTGGGAACTGTGCTGGTGTAGTAGCTGCTGGGACAGGGCGTGAGCCCTTCCTGGCTGTGGCCGGCAGACGTGCCCGGGGGCCACAGGCTACGGCCCTGAGGGACGCCTCAGGAGGACAAAGGAAGGCTGGGGACGCCCAGATACTTCCGACGGGGCAGGCGTGGAGTCTGCATTCCCAGCACAGACGGGGTGGCCGGTAAGGCCTTCTTATTATTAGTCTTTTGTAGTTGTAAGGTGCTTTGTTGGTTGTCTTGTTGTTTGTTGATTGTGTTCTCTTGTCATTTAGCATTGTATGGGGTGCTGTGATGGCTCCCGTTTGGTAGATTTGGAATCTGCATTTGTATTGCCAGCATTGTCGCGTGACTCTGAAGTGGTTCTGGAGTCTGCATTTGTAGGTTCTGAAGTGGTTCCGGAGCTTGCATTTGTATTACCGGCATCCTCACAGGGCTCTGAGGCGGTTCCAGAGTCTGTGTTTGTATTGCTAGCATCGTCGCGACCAGTAGTTTATCTCAGTTCCTCTACGGACACTTTGTGTGGTTGTTGTGTGCTGATTCTCTACACTGTTTGTCTGTTCGTGTACATTGTGTTGTCTGCTAACATGGGCCAGACTGTGTCTACACCTTTGTCTCTAACTTTAAATCATTGGTAGGAGGTAAGCGACCGGGCACATAACCTTTCTTTGTCAGTCAAGAAGGTAAAGTGGCAGTCTTTCTGTGCCTCTGAATGGCCCCCCGGAGGGCTCTCCATTTACCACTCATTCGCCAAGTGAAAGAGGCCGTTCTCCTCCCTGGCCGTCCTGGGCACCCAGACCGGGATTTTGAGAAAACATCGGAGGTCAGTATTCCTTCCCTCAAGCGGGACCGGATCTGTGGAAGTGACCGTTGAGTGTCCGGCACCCCACAGCTCTCCGAGAACGCGGAGTCCCCCCGGCCACGGCTTAGCTACGGCCGAAACTCCAGAGGGATTGTAAGGAATGGGAGGGAAATTAGGAAGGGCAGTTGGCTGAGAGCCTGGAGACCCCCTGAGCTCGCTTTGGCTTCCCGGCGGCCGGACTGCGACCCGAGGACCAGGTCTCTCTCTCGGAGGGACGCCTGGTCACGCTGCCTACTGCTACGCGAGCAGGGCTTAGCTTCGGTCGAGGCTAATATTGGCCCTCCAGGTAAACTCAGACAACTAGGTAGTGGGTAACCTTGAGTGATAGGAGATTTCAAACCCCACTCAGCCCCCAGACATGAGGAGCTTCATTGCTTTCTGCCTTCCTCCTCCTCCGGGGGGGGGGGGCTCCCTCCCCCACTCTTTTGCTCTCCTCATCTCCATTCCTATACCACTGGCGAGGAGAAAGGGAGAGGGAAATTCCACAGGTCTCTCCACCTGGGGAAAAGCTGTTACCTGTTACCTGTTAACCCTTTCCAACCGGGTAAAAAGTTTTCCGTCTTTGCAGCTTATGGTAGCTCTGGTGCGTCTTAAAAGTTTTTTGTAAACTATTACTGTTGCTAAGCTTTGATTGCCTGAGGACTAAATCTGGAAAAGAGCTAAAGTTAACTATCTGTTGTAATTGACTGAGTGTCTGCAGTAGTCCTAATTAATCTGGCTTTGGTTAAATTATAGAAGGTTCCCAACACCCCACGGCTAGTCCTGCCAGGCCCCGGTGTGTGCAGTCTTCCCTGTAAATGGGGGACCACAGCCTTTCTCTGCACTCCAAATATCTCTAGGCAGAGCCCCCACCCCAGGGCTGCTTCTTTTTCCTCTCCTGGAGGAATTTCCAATTCAATACCACTGCTGACCTTACCTAAGGGAGCCAGAACCTTAAGCCATTAACCCTTTCCAACCTGATGGGTTTTTCTCTTTGCAGCTAATAAAAACCTAAACAATGGGTTCATATGCTGATAATCAGCTCTTTTCTGTGCTGCTGTCCCTGACTCATCTGAGAGCGTTCACCTGTCTTGAAGGTTTCGCGTTTTTCTATTGCCATTATGAGTCTTGATTGGAAAAACTACAGCGCGAAGTTTGTTTACATTGTTTATCTGTTTTTAATGTCTAAGTAATTACCCAACTGATCAGAAATGTACTAATTTTGGCTAAATGGTTTGACTCTCTGACAGCTTAAATTCTAAACCGAGTCTTCCAACTTTGGGCTTCCAGTCGGATCCCTGGAACTCTCAAAGGATGAGACTCTAAATTTGTTAAAGTAACAGCTGCTTGAGTCAATTCAGATTATATAAAATATATTAAAATGTTATAAATAGTGTCAGACCTATGCTGTATTTATGTTTTTGCTTTCCAGCTAAAGCGGTCTTATAAAAATAAGAGTAAAATTCTGTGTATACAAGCCTTTATGTTGTTAACTAAAGTAAGCCAATACAGATTGGTTCAGAAAATTGAGGTAATGCAAATGCCCTTCGGTTTGCTCAGTGGCTTGCTTGCTCAGTTTTACATGTCTTTGATATGCTTTAAACTTGTTTCTCTTAATGAGGAAGATCTTTTCAAAGTTGTAAACATACACTAATGTTTGCTGTCCAGGAGGTGTTATCCTTGTGTTACTTAAAAACATAAAAATGTAATTTTAACTTTTATTTCAGATAATGGTGTGGTATTCATTAATAACTCAGTGTCTTAAGTCATCTAGGCATCAGTGCTAAGTAAAACTTGGAAAAATATATTATATATACTTTTAACATCTCAAATTCAATAAAAAAAAAAAAAACTGAGTTTGTTAACATGTATTCTCATAGGTTGGCCATACATGACAATTCAAGACTATGTAAAAATAACTATAAGTATAAAGTTTCAAAAGGTGTAAACAAGTCATAAAAAGTTTTAAAATGTTTATAATTTTAAAATATTATTTACAGAGTTAAGTGCTAATACCAAAATTACACTGACCTAAAGTTAAAGTCTAATCTTCTGTTATAACAATGGGGTTTAAAAAAAAAAAAAAAAGTGTACTAATGTTAGTAAATATCTAAAAATGGTCTAAATCATAAATCTTAAAATCTGTTTCTGCAAAAACTGTAACGTCTATTTTAACAGTGTCTGCTTAATCGATTACTCTGCCATTTCTAGAGTTAGGTCCTGTAAGCTCTTTTTGACTCTGTTAAATAATTCTAAATTATGTAAACTCTTATATACAAGGGTTTTTTTTTTAATTTCTGGTTTATTCGACAACAAGAGACATAAAATTCATATTAATCCATTGTGTACTCTACTGTCTCTGTTAAGTTATGGTTATGCGGCAGATGCTAAAAAACTGGGTTCCAGAAACCCAAGAAAGCGCTAGTGTCCACAGGCTACACGGTAAATACCCGGAAGCCAAAGGATGGCAGAGACCTCTGCCACAATTTCTCCTCTAAGTCAGGCTACACAGTAAACACTGGTTAAACTGCCAGTTAAATCTAAAAGCCCAAAAAGTCAGGCTAGAGACCCAACTTGCTGCCTCACTTCTCCTCTTTTCTCTTTCAGAAGGGAAGTTACTACTGTTCTGCAGGACTCTCCACTGTGATGTACGGTTTGATCCCCAGACCTTATATAAGGGATGACTGACCTTTTCTGTAATAATGCCTGGCCACAGTATAGGGCCCCAAACAACATAACAAAAAAAAAAAAGGGGGGGGGGGTTAAACTGTAAAATAATGTGACAACTAGATCAATTTTTTGGTGTGAAAAGTTACACTGACGACCTCAAAGTATACAAACAGGTCACCACAGTTGATCTTACCTAAAGGGTCATAGTTCTCCTCATGGGCACGGTCTTAACTCGCAGGAAAATACTAAGTGTCAGAATTTGCCCATGACCATAATTTTTCTAGCTCACCCTGATATTAAAAAAATCTCCAAAAATCAGGGTTGGGTTGGGCACCCCCCTTGACTGGCATCATAGAGGCTGCCTCCATGGTCCACTTTATTAGAGACCAGTGGAATGAGGAGCAAGCTAGCAGCAGGAGCAATGTATGGATGGGCAACAGGCCAATCAATGGCTGCTTTACACGGTGATCTGCCGTCAAGGAGACCCAGCAAGGCCAGTGCACCCCAAACCTGTGCACCTGTTGCTGATATAAGGAGCCAGGGCGTTGGGCAAGCAGCTGTCGTAACAGCAAATGCCTTCTGTCGGCCCTGCCAAGAGCACAGCCACTGGACACGGAACTGCCCTGGGTGTCGAAGGACTCCTGGTTCAGAACTACAGACCCTGTGGCCCCGAGCTAAAAAGCCTTTGGCTCTGCCCAGCCTCTGCCCGGCTTCCAGCTCCAGCCACTGCTATTGGGGATGGCCTAGGGTCAGTAAAACGTAAATTGCCTATTTCTATCAGCCTCCTATTTAACTCTCCTAGTCCAGCCATGTAATGCGAGTCAACAGGGTGCCTCCCTTAAAGGAGATTTGCATCTCTTACAATTTTCTTAACAGCACCCCATGGATAGGTCTGGGCCACACACACCCTGCCAGGCCTTAAAAGTCTATCCAATAGTCCAGGGGGAAGTGGTCCCCTCCACTCCTGTACTGAAACTATAGATGCTTCTCCTTACACCGTGTGTTTTTAATGCCCTTATTTGTTTTGTCTCTAACAGACTAAAAGCTGTTAACTCCAAATGGTCGTCAGACAAGGCTTCCAGCCCATTCCACTGGACTACCTGAGCAGCCCTCTGGACCAAGCAGTACAGTCTCTCCAAGGCCACTGTTGCACACCATAAGACAGGTAGCAAGAGGAAATACCCAAATCCCCCTCGACGCCCACCTGCCAGCTTCGAAGAAGTTACAGAAGACGGAACTCCATCCATAATCCCAAAGAAGAATTTTGGGTATTACCTCTTGAGGAAAAAAATATTAGGCAGAAAGTTAGTTATGAGCTTATGTGTGTGTGACATAAAGGCCTAATGTGTCCACCATATGCATCTGCATCTCAGTCATCCTGACAATGTTTCATGGACAGCCCGGCCTTTGCATCCTGCCCTGCCCCCTTCTACCTGATAACCTGCCAGGTGGAGATCCCCGCCCCTTCTGCCTGACAAATCTTCCACAATCTCCCAGATGTAGCCCAGTATCTGCATTTCAGTATTACAGAACAGGCGGGGGTTGGATCTCATTTTCATGAGGGGGGGTGTGTGTTATGCGTGGCCCTAAAGGAAAAATGTTGTTTTTATGCTGACTAAACCCAGGTGGAAACTTCATGGCCAAACTCAGAAAACGACTGGAAAAATGGCAACAGGAGAGGGAAACTCAACAGGGATGGTTTGAGTCATGGTTCGGCCGGTCCCCATGGCTTACTACCCTACTGTCAGCCCTAGCAGGACCCTTAATTGTTCTACTCCTAATTGTAACCATAGGACCTTGTGTGTTAAATAGACTCATCACCTTCATGCGGAAACAAGTTAAAAATGTTAAACTCATGGTCATAAGACAACAATATGTCACATTAAAAAAAAAAAAATCTCTAAGATTAGAGATCCTTACAACAAGGAGTGGGGAATGAAGAGTTAAAATTGTATATGTGCGGGTGTAAAAAGTTAAGCTTAAGCTTACAGGTTTAAACCTTCCTGGTGCAGCTGTGAAAATAAAACAGAGTGAAGTAGCACCTTGACAGTAGGGACTCCATTTTGGAGCACTTGAGACTGCATTCTGGGAAAGCAACCCCCCCCCACCGTGAGACTCTGGTCCGAAACTATGATCTCAAATAGTCGGACAATAGCAGTGCACTACATCACCCTTGGCAACACACAAAAACCCCCTAGCATGATTGCTCAAGCTTAAAAGTAGAAAGGTTACACCTGGGTTACCTGGGCTAATAATGAAGATGTGATTTGTCTATGTCTTAAGATCATAATTGCTGATTGTAAGACTTTAGCAACCGCTTAACAACCGTGTATTCTCTTCCCCTTCCCGGTTTTGCGGTTTTTGCCTTTATAAACTCTAACCTTTGGTTATTCGGGGCTGCTCTGCTCATGATGATCAGACAGCCCCAGCATGCTGGATAATCAATAAAGCTTCCCCTTGCTGTTTGCATAAGAGATGTCTCTTGGTGACGTTTTTCGGGCAGTCGACTCTAACAATCTCACTGCCAGATTAACTATAGGGTAAAAAGTAGAATAAGAAGGGACTGGGATCAAGGATGGATTAATCTCACAGTGGGGGAAGTGTTCACTGACATAGCTTGAATGGGGATGGGAAGAATGGAGAGAATAACCATGGATCAGGAAGCACAAATCAAGTTGTCAGGAAGGTGTCCTCCTGATCAATTCACATTTCCAACTCTTGATTTTGCTTCTTTTTTTATATTTTTTGCAGATTTTTTTGAGAGGCAGCAAGACTGACAGACAGAACTCTCATGCACTGGTTCATGCACCAAGCACCTGCAACAGACAGGCTTCAGTCAGGCCAAAGCCAGGAGCTGGAAGTTCAATCCAGGTCTCCCACACCCAAGTATTGGATCCCTTCTGAGAGTCTGCATTAGCTGGAAGCTGGAATTAGGAGCAGAGACAAGACTTCAACCCAGGTTCTCTGGTATGCAATGCAGGTGTCCCAAGAGGCAGCGTAGCCACTGAACCAAATGCCTATGCTGACTCTGTTTTGATACTGTCAACTGATAAACATAATCTTCCAAAGCAATAGCTTGTGTTTTTATTGAATGTAATTACAAAATAGCTTAAATGTCTATCTGTCTTCGGAGTGATGTAATTTGAAAATCTTTGGAATTTTTTGAAGATTCGGTTATTTGAGCAATGTGTTCTCACCCAAATCTTGTTTCTTGTGATGTCAACAAGTACTGAACATTATGTAGGATAAAAAGTGTTGATAGAAATATTTATAGAGTCTGTATACAAGGGGGCTTCAAAAATTGTGGAAAAATAAAATTAAGATATGTTTATTTTGATGCAAAACTGTTTCAACTCCATGCATAGTTTTTTCAAAATATGCACTTTCTATGAATTTTTGAAGACCCCCTCATATTTTTTAGGTCAGTAGCTTTAGAGTTCTTTTGAAGCATAAAGTTCTCTGTGGGGAGCAACCCGGACTGGACTGAGTTACTGGAATTAAGACTTATTCTATGCATCTGCTCTCCCACAATATGGCGCTGGGAGAGGAGGCAACAGCTTCTACCCAGCTGCCTCTCACCAACTTGACAAGCTGCAGGACCTGCTCCTGATTGGAGGAGAGCAGTGTACTCGGCGTGTGGGCAGCCAAGTTGGGATTGGCGGAGGAGGACTATAAAGGAGGAGAGAGACGGCATGCACGAGGAACATCTAAGGGGAACACCTGTGCAGCCCCCGAGAGAGCCGGCCGGCGGTGTGCCGCTCCCCCGCGGAAGTGGGGAATGTGGCAGGGGGAACCGCCCTTCCACGGAGGTGGGAGGGACAGTAGCCAACCCGGGAAGAACCAGCAGCAAACCCGGGGAGGGCCGAGCAGACAAAAGAACAGCGCAGGGTCCTGTGTCGTTCCTCCACGAAGATGGGGAGCGACATGATGGTGCCGTGACTCGGATATGAAGCCTAGGCAGGGTTTAGTGTCGTTCCTCCACGAAGAGGGGGAGCGACATAATGGTGCCGTGACTCGGATATGAAGCCTAGGCAGGGTTTAGTGTCGTTCCTCCACGAAGAGGGGGAGCGACATTCTCCATTTTGAATAATGTAGAATTAATATTTTCTGATTCTTATGCAGAAAATCAGCTACATTTGTTGCTGTGGATTCATTCTGAGAGGAGGAGCATGGTGGGGGCAAGAGGCGTGGAGTCACCACACAGACCCCGGGAGTCAGGTGAAAGCAGGCCAGAGGTGAGCAGCCCACAGACTCATCTATTTCAGTTGCAACAGCAGCTTAAATAGCCAAGAAAGCCTATCTGGTTAAGGGGTGGTTTATGCCCTAACCAATCACAGCCTGTTGCCAGGAAGTATCCAAAGCCATCAATCACAGCCTGTTGCCAGTCATGCTCTGTTGCCAGGGGGTTTCCCAGGGGGTTTCCTAAGCCACTCCTGAGTAACTGATGCTTGCTTGCCAGTGGCCATTTTGGCATGGCCTTCTCATTCCACCATACATTAACATCTTTCAACTATAATTTGTCTGAGAAACTGTTTTTAAAACATTTCCTTCATAAAATTTAAATGAAAATTAGTAGGAGTTTATGGGTAATCTACTATATAACTTAGTGTGCAGGCTATAGCCAAAGCCACTACTGTAAAGGCCAAATGATTTGACTTGGCCCCTGGTTTGATCTTGGGATACTCTGGCTGCAAAGTCATTGCTCTCTCAGAATGCTATGAAGTTAGAAAATGCTAGGTGGGAGTGCTGGCATCGTGGTGTAGCAGGTAAAGCTGCTGCCAGCAGTGCCGGCATCCCATATGGGTGACGGTTTGAGTCCAGGCTGCTCCACTTCCAATCCAGTTCTTTGCTATTGCCTTGGAAAGCAGTAGAAGATGGTCCAAGTCTTTGGAGCCCTGAACCCACATGGGAGACTCAGAAGAAGCTCCTGGCTCCTGGCTTCAGATTGATGCAGCTCCAGCCATGGCAGCCAATTGGGGAATGAACCAGTGGATGGAAGACCTCTGCCTCTCTGCCTCTTCTTCTCTCTCTGTGTTATTTTCAAAAAATAAATAAATAAAAAGAAAATGCTAGGTGGGAAAACATGAAAAATGACTACATATCAGGCACTAAGATCAGAGAACACCATTTCAAGACAAACCTCAAAAGCAAGTAATCAACTATTTCTAAGAAAACAGAGCTTGTAAAGGTTCCTCTGGCATTTTTGCAAAGGAATACAGAGTTTAAAATAAAGGCGGGCATAAATAAGCTTTAGGAAGATAAGCTGACAAGTTTTCCTTCAAAAGAATCTGCTGAAGCCAAGAAAATGGTCATATTAGAAACAGATTATTTGAGAGGATAGTTGACACCTGTATTTTTCTAAGAAAGTCAATCATTAGAGATGAAATGGTCAAATATCAGAGAAAGTAAGACTGTGTGGTGATAGAAATAAATACTAAAGTGCTCTTTAGACTCGGAGCTTCTACACAGAACAAATAGTTAAGGGTGGGTCTGGGGGCTTACGATGGCCCCCACACAATCCAGTGAACGTAACTGTTGTGCAGGACAGAGAAACACAGACAGAGTAGTGGTCTCAACATGGGAGTCAAAGGGTTTCCTCTGATCTCTCCAGAGAGTGCAGACAGCACACTGCCAGAGTGAGGTGTTCAATTGGGAAGAAAGTTCTACAGACAGTTTGTGGGACCAGTGCTGTGGCACAGCACTGTGGCCTGAAGCACTGGCTTCCCATATGGATGCTGGTTCAAAACCTGGCTGCTCCACTTCCAATCCAGCTCTCTGCTATGGCCTGGGAAAGCAGTGGAATATGGCCCAAGTCCTTGGGTCCCTGCACCCACATGGGATTCATGGAGGAAGCTCCTGGTTCCTGGCTTCAGATCGGCACAGCTCTGGCTGTTGTGGCCAATTGGGGAATGAGCCATCAGATGGAAGACCTCTCTCCCCCTCTCTCTGCCTCTCCTCTCCCTGTGTAACTCTGACTTTCAAATAAATGAATAAATCTTTTAAAAAGAGGGCAGTTGGTTTAGTTCCTTGTCATTACACACACATATAAATGCTATTTGAAATCTCCCTGCCCATCCAATAAAATCCCACAAACATGAACACAGGCACACATATGTCACATACCCTAGCCCACACTTGAATAGGCCTGAGCCACACAAATGGACACACCACAGTGCACATCTAACACACACACATACATGTGCATAGTATTTGATGTGAGTGGGTATACGCAAACATATATTTCATAAAGGTACACACACTCATACACTTAACCTTCACACACATAGTACACACAGATGAAGGTACACATGAAGATATACAATAACAACACTAACAGAGATTTATACATGTTAGACAAGCACACACATCACAATGCATGTATGAACATTAACATATACTCATGCACATGTGCACACAGATACAGACACAGATGTACAATCAGAAGGTTCCAGAGAGAGTAAATTTATCTCAAGATGTTTGAGAATTTTAAAATGAAGAAAAGGAGACATTAACACAAGAAAGGTGGAATAAACATATTCCCAAGCCTCTGAGAAACAGGGGTGCAGATATTAAAGCCTATGTCTTACTGCTCTCTTGTGGTGGTTTTAAAGAACACCTTTCTGAGCACTGAACAGTCTCTCCTTCCTTCCCAAATGTCTAGAAAGTAATAAGCCTCTCCAAATGTTTTGGAATCCACTATGAGAAACTGATGATATTTGACAATTATTACAAAACCAATAATGTAGTATCATTTTGTCAGAACTAATTACCTCCTGATTGCCATGTTCTGAATTCAAGGACAATCATATACCAAATGCTTGGATTGGTTTAAATTATTATCCCCTAAGAATTCCCTCACTATATCTGTTAGCCATTTGCATTTCTTCTTCAGAGAACTGTCTTCTGAGGTCCTTTCCCCATTTCTTAACTCGATTGGTTGTTTCTTGTTGAGTTTTTTATGTTGCTGATATATTCTGGATGTTAACCCCTTATCAGAGAAGTAGCTCACAAGTATTTTTGCACTTTCTGTTGGACGTCTCTTCACTCTACCTTTTCCTTTGACATGCAGAAGCTTCTGAGTTTTGATATACCATTTGTCTAGTTTTGCTTTCGTTGTCTATGCCTTGGAGACCTTAACCAAGAAGTCACCATCTACACCAATGTCTTGAAGTGTTTCCCCTATATTTTTTCCTAGCAAATTTAGTCATAGGCCTTAAATTCAGGTCTTCAATGCATCCCCAGTAAGCTTAGGAGCCCCAAAATTATTCAGCTATCTGATGGTAATAGGTATATAACATGCAATATCTTTTAAGATGATTTATTTACTTTATTTGCAAGATAGAGTTGGAGAGAGAGAGAGAGAGAGAGAGAGAGAGAGAGAGAGAGAGAGAGGAAAGAGAGAGAGATAGAAAGGGGGGTATCTTCTATGTACTTCACTCCCCAGATGGCTGCAATGGCCAAGGCTGGGCCAGACCAAAGCCAGGAGCTGGGAGCTTCTTCCAGGTCTCCCACGTGGGTGCAGGGGCCCAAGCACTTCTGCTACTACCCCAGGTACATTAGCAGGGAGCTGAATTGGAAGTGGAGTGGCCAGGACTCAAACTGGCACCTGTATGTGATGCTAGCACCTCAAGCAGTGGTTTAACCCACTGCACCACAGTACCAGCCCCAAAATGCAATCTTATTGTAAATACATCCTTAAGATGAACATTTTCAGAGAAAAACAACTAGGAAAAATATTTTAATTCGGTGCGATTGCAGCATACCACACAATGAAAAATGGCTCTCAGATGAAAGGCAATCTTCCCTCATCAAAGCACAGACAAACCAAAGAGAAATTGTTTGTTGATATTTCTCATTTCTAAAGTAAGTGCACTCCGAAGTCCCTTGTATGTTGATTTTCTACCAGTGTCTCACATCAATCTCTTTGCATGGTCTGAGCATCGTATGCAATGTTCATCTGTGAGACAAAACCTCTGCATCACATGTCTTTGTAAACACTCGACTCTCTTTTCAGCAGGAAGCGTGGACTCGTGTGTATACTCTTGTCCATGCTTCTGCCATTATTTCTTGGGCTCACCCTAATTGGGCATTTACCACCGTTCTAGGGGCACTTCCTGTATGGTCACTAACAACCACGAGTCCCGTAGCACCGTCTCAGCTCCTGTCCTGTCCAACCTGCTGCAGCCCTGAAGCTGATGCTAAACTCTTGGTTGTCTAATAGTAACTATTGTAAAGGACTCAGCCTAGGTATTATCCATTGTGATCCAATATTGTTGTTTCCAAGTATTTGGTATAGCATTCCTTATGTTTTCCTTTAAGAACTCCCCCTCCCTCAGACCCTTTGAGTGCACTCATAGTCTATTATGACACATGTTCAACCATTGCGTTGCTCTACCATTCCCAAATGAATATCATTCTTTGCAAAACCTGATTATTTTTGCTTTTGAGATTGCCATTGTCCTGGCAATCACAGAAAACCTGGCCAGGTGGCCCAAGGCATCATGTTCTCTCCCAAGAGGCCCCTTCTTTTCCTACATGCCCCAGACAGGTTCCAAGAGGCCTGACTGCTGGCCTTGGAGCTGTCACTGAGATCATATGTGAAGTGGGGGCCAGGATGAGCCCATTCTGGTGTTGAAGGTGCTGACCTTTTGAAAGGATGAAAGAGAGGTTGTTCTCTAGTCACTGAGCTGCAAGGGGCATCTCTACTCCCAGATTCAATTAATCCATAGCCTGGGGGAGGAAAAAAAAAACAATTTCCTGCAGCCCCAGGCCCCCATAGGTAAAAGTCTCTTCTGGATCAGTCATCCTGCCCTCCCTGTGTACTCTCAGAGCCTCCAGAGGTTTTGTGGGGAGTCTCAGAATATCCTGATGCTGGTCAGTGGTGGTGAGGCAGGCCTGAGAATGGATCTTAGGCACCCAGGGTGTGGGGCTGTGTGAGTGGGCAGAAATGAGTGCAGGCATCCTCAACTCTAGCCAAGTACAAAGCACTAGAGAGAATCCTCTTCCTGGATCCAGGCCTTGGGGACCTCTGGGCTGGTCTATGTATCAGTGTGTGCAAAGCTCATGAGTATTCACGTGGGGCCCAAACCACCTCATCGTTAGAGAAGTAACACCAGTAACTGGAACATCTCTTCTGTGTGGTGTGGATACCTGTTCATTTGTCAGGCACCCCCCAAGTGGCACCTGGAGACGTGGCTTGGACTGGAAGCTGAGTATGAATTCTTGGTTAACAACATCCAGGTGCAGGATGCAGTTTCTCTTTGAATAAAGGAGAGAAGATAAAAATTTGGATGGGGGAATGAAGTAGCAGGTTAAGACCCTTCAAGCTAATTAAGGGTGGGTTATCAGGTAACTAACTAACAGGAGCTACCCTGCAGCTTCTGTCTGGCAGGTGTGTTCCTGCAGGGTTCCTGGAGCTGCATCCAGGCCTGGCTGTCCTCAAAGAGACACCCCTGGGCCAGAGTGCAAATCTCGAGTTTTAATCCACATTCTGAGGCAGCCCCTGCTCCCACCCTGAACTTAATTGTTACTGTGGATTCATTCTGAGAGGAAGAGCGTGGTGGGGGCAAGAGGCGTGGAGTCACCACACAGGTCCTAGGAGTCGGGTGAAAGCGGGTGAGAGGTGAGCAGCCCGCAGACTCGTCTATTTCAGTTGGTACAGCAGCTTATATAGTCAAAGCAGCCAATCCAGTCAAGGGGCAGTTTATGCCCTAACCAGTCATAGCCCATTGCCAGGCAGGCTCCATTGCCATGTGGTTTTGGAAGCCATCCAATCACAGCCTGTTGCCAGGCGGGCTCCATTGCCATGTGGTTTCCAAAGCCATCCAATCACAGTCTATTGCCAGGCAGGCTCCGTTGCCAGCAGCCATCTTGGCATGGCCTTCTTGTTCCACCACATTGCCCCTTTTTGTTTATTTTTGAGCAACGGGAGACATGATTCTTGGCCATACCATTGTTGACCCTGTTTCCATGTGGTCTCCATTCATGGCTGTGTCTGTCTTAAGTTGTCCCCCAGGGGATCTTACCCATCATTGACTAAGCAGCGCTCAAAACAGGAGACCATAGGAGTGCTTGCTCAGGTGGGGGTAGGAATAAGGAACAATGGTAACTGCATGCAGGCTGTGGGCCATTTGAGTGGCTGACCAGAGCTAGTGGGGATATAAAACAGTAGAAAATATGGCTATGGGCAGTTCCTCAGGGTAGGATGATAGGGCAGCAGCTCAACAATTGGTAGCAGGTGTGTCCACTGACAAAGTGGACTCTGTCTTGTTCAGCTGGTTCTGGTTGACTATCAGTTGCAGGCTTGATGTTTCTGGCTGGTACCCAAATGGGCTGTCCCGCATTCTCTGGATAGACACAAGCATATCCTTGGCCCTTGGTCAGCAAAAGCCTTTCTATGGGTGTTGGAATCCAGGGCCTGAATTCCACATCTGCTCCTACATTTAGGGCAAACATGCAGGTGGGATGGGGTCTAGCAGCTGCTCTGAGAGTCTGGGGTACCTGGGGACTGCCACAAACATGGGGACCCTCACTGGGTGCGGATGGGATGACCTCACATGGGTTATTTCCTTGAGGTCGTCTAAGTTCATCCCATGGGTATCTGGGGGGTGTCTGACTAGGCATTGCTGCGTTGTCTGCTGACACGTCATTTTCACTGTCAGAGCGCTCTCTCCCTAAGTCATCAACTGATGCCTGTGAGACAGGGACCTGGAGTGACAGGCTCTTATCACTCACAGATTCATTATGTTTGGTCATCTGTGTGGGTTTCTGAGAGGGGCTATCTTTCCCATGTTTGAGTGCTTAAGAGTGGCACGGCACGCCAACTCTAGCCAAAGGAAAGACACGCACAGTACTGCTGCCATAACAAAACAAATTCCTAGCACCTCAATGGTTGATGGCATTATGCAGGGGTTCCCTACATGACAGACAGTGGTGTATCAGGTCGTACATTTGTCCTGTGCTTAGTGGGGGACTTCCTTGATTCGTTAGGTCAAGGCCATATGTCCACACGGTGTCTCCAGAGCGTCAACTCTCTCAAGGAAGGGTAGATGACTTGGTTACAAATTCTGGGATGATCGGTCCCTTATGTGAATTCGCCAGGTGAACCGGAAGTAAAAGGAGGAGGTGAGAAGCGGCATTAGGTTTCTGGGCGGTGTGTGACTAACCTGGGGTCACTTAGATGGAGGACAAGGACAAGGAAAGGGGTGTAGGAGGGGGTTCTGTGCTCACCCTCACAGAACCGAATAGCACACAAAACACCGAGGGGCCTACTTGCCAAAATCAAGGGAGGACCTCACCGAGTCCGACACACTGTCTCTCTCTCAGTCACGTTGGTGCCAGATGTTGCTGTGGATTCATTCTGAGAGGAGGAGCATGGTGGGGGCAAGAGGTGCAGAGTCACCACACAGATGCCAGGAGTTGGGTGAAAGCAGGCCAGAGGTGAGCAGCCAGCAGACTTGTCTATTTCAGTTGGTGCAGCAGCTAATATAGCCGAGGCAGCCAATCTTGTCAAGGGGCGGTTTATGCCCTGACCAATCACAGCCTGTTGCCAGGCAGGCTCCATTGCCAGGTGGTTTCCCAGGGAGTTTCTGAAGCAATTCCTGAGTAACTGACACTTTCTTGCCAGTGGCCATCTTGGCATGGCCTTCTCACTATACCACACAATCCCTTGAGGGTGCAGGGGCCCCGACATGTGGTGCCACTACCCCCTGAGCCATGAGGGTGCCAGTGCCCCCTGAGCCATGAGG
The DNA here is from genome assembly GCF_051225735.1 of Oryctolagus cuniculus. Lineage (NCBI taxonomy): Eukaryota > Metazoa > Chordata > Mammalia > Lagomorpha > Leporidae > Oryctolagus > Oryctolagus cuniculus. Next base: position 2,148,780 of record NC_142873.1, on the reverse strand, counting down.
GTGCCAGTATTCCCAGCCCCATGAGTGTGCCTGAACTACCAACCCCATGAGGGTGGTAGCTGCCCCTGACCCTGTGAGGATGGCTGCCACCCAACCTGGTGAGGGTCGCTGTGGCCATCAACCCCGTGAGGGTGCCCATGCCCCCTGACCTGTGAGGGTGCCTCTGTTCCCCGACCCATGAGGTTGCCAGCACCTGCCAACCCCTGTGGTGCCAATACCCTCCATCCCCCATGAGGATTTCTGAGCCTACCCAATGGGGGGAGGATGTCTACGTGCCCCCCCACATAGTGGCAATAACAGCTACCCCCAGCCCTGCCCTACCCCAACCACAGCCCACAGGTGGGCCTTCCTCAGTCTTCCTGGGCAGACAAAACTCTGGGAGGCTCCTGAGCTGTCTTTCAGAATCCCTCTCAGTGCCCCCTGAGGAGCGTCAGCCAAGGTAGGCACCTGCCACTCTGCCTGCCTCAGGACAGCATCTGCCCCACTGCACCAGCCCCACACTGGGGGGCACCCCTGGGACCTCAGGGCCAAGCCCCTCCCTCTCCCTACTGCAGCTCCAGACTCCCTCTTTCCTGTTTCTGTCCTTGGGCCAGCTGGCTCTCTCCTCTCCCTTCCCAGGCAGCCTCGGGACTCAGTGCAGCTGCCCAGGGCCTCCGTGGCTGAGCCTGGGGGTTCTCGGGACAGAATCTGCACCACTGGCAAATGTGGGTGCCCTCTGAGCTGTCAGAGAGGCCAGGGAGCTTGTGGTTGATGGTGTAGGGGCTGGGAACTTGGGGGGTGTTGTTGTGGGACAGCCAGAGGTCTTTGAACTTCCTCCTGGGCATGCCACACCTGCCCCAATCGGAGCTGTGCTGCTGGGGGCAGGGGGGTGTCCTGCCCCCTGGCCTGGGAGCCCCAGCACAGGCCAGGGTGAAAGGCCGGGGGTCACCTTGTCCCTTGGGTGTGCAGTTGAGCAGTGGCCAGGGTGAAGCCTTCGGTTGCTTGATGACCTCAAATCCTGAGAATCCTCTGCACCCATCAGCCCAGGTGAGGCAGGGACGCGCAGCCTCCTGCCTCCCTCCTGGGCATTGTCACACCTGCTACTGGCTGAAGGCGGGGTCCTCAGCCCCGGATGAAGCCCCTTAGCCAGGGCAGGTCAGCTACTCTTGAGTTCCGCCCGGCTGGGCCGCAGAGTTGGCCCAGGGCCCCACCTGCCACTCTTCGCTGGCCTCTGACTCTCCCTCTTCTGCTTTTCCCCAGCAAGGAGGGCCCCACCTCACCTCCACAACCTGCATCCCCCCGACAAGCTGAGGCGCCCCTCTTAGATTTGGGAGTCTGTGCCCGCCTGCCCGCCCAGCCTCCCCAGTGTCCCCTCAGAGGACTCCTGGGCTTTTCGAGTACCTGAGGGGCCTCCGGTGCCCCCTCCAGCCATCCATTTTAGCTGTGCACTCCTGGTTCAAGCAGGGTTCTTTCTCCTGTCTTTCTCCATCAGGACTGCTGGCTACCATGTGGGACTCCTGAGGCTAGTGCTGGCCCTGGCCAGTGGGTCCAAAGGCAGGGCCATCAGGGAGGAGGGAAGTCTGAGAGGGCCAGGCTTGTGTCAGGACTGTGGCTGTGCTGCCTGGGTGCTGTGTGAGAAGTGGCGTGAGTGGCAGGGGAGGCCCTCTCTAACCTCCACCCCGACTCCCCGGAAGCTCTGGTCACCCACTCCAGCTCCTCCTCCCATCTTCCTTCCCCTTCCTGTCCATGGCCTTTTCCAGAAAGCTCACCCACGTGCCCACCTCCTGCTGCTTCCCACCCCCGCCCTGCCCACCAGTGCTGTGGCCTGGCTGCTCTTGCCTTACCACCTGTCTCCCTCCTCTCTCTCCACTGTTCTCTCTGCTTTCTCTCCCACTGCCAGACGATTGGGTCAGGCAAGGCCGTCCCGTCCTGAGAGACCCAGGCCCCCCTTCGACCTCTAACCAGATCCCTCCTCTTCCTCGGAGACCTCCCTTTGCCAGTCTGTCCAGAGAGCTGTTCTGTGACTTGACAGTGGCCCCTCAGCCCCAAAGCCTCCCCTTCTTCTGTGACTTTCTGTTGTGTGGTGAGCTCACACCTCCAGGTGTGACCTTGGTGAAAATGTGTGCCCTCTGTGGTCCTGCTCCTGCCCTGTTCTATAAATATCTATAAAAACTCATATTATATATACACACACACACACACACACACAGGTGGCAGTGCCCCTGGAGTTGCGGTGTAAGGAGACCAGCCTGGAAGAGGCCTCTTCACCCCACTGAACACTCGGCACAGCGCAGAGGCTGCCCACTGCTGGCAGGCCCTGCTGCCCTGTGCAGTGCCCACCCGCAGCACAGCAGACCCTGGGCCCTGCAACAAAGCTGCCACACACGGGGCCAAGCAGTATGACTCAATCTCTTTATTTCAAGATAATAACAGGAGCCACATCACCATGGTGCCACAACCCTGTCTCCGCCTCTTTCCTGGGCCATAGACTGTCAATAAATAAGTTTCCCAGCCCCAAATAATTATTAAGACCTCCTCCTCATTTGCACGCTCCAGCCTCAGATATGATACAGGGGAGACCCTACCCCCAGAATATACAAAATATACACAAGTACAATATGTACATGGGGGTGGGGGTGGGGAGGCCCACTGGAGGCAGCCTCTTCCCCTCATCAGGCCTAGAGTTAGCCCCAACTGTCCTAGGGCCTGACAGAATGCTGCCTACTGCCCTGCCCCAAAGTGCCTCTAAAGAAAAGGGAGTCTCCTGAATGCCTGCCTAGCCTGCCTCGGCCCTGCCTGGCTGGTGTGCCTCTTAGTAAGGGGACAGGTGCCCCTGCATCGCCTGCCCCAGCCGACCCTTTGAGGGCTGTTGACCGTGCCTCCCAGCTGGCCTGCCTGGGGCACAAGCATGGAGTGAAGAGCTGGACCACGCCTGGCCTACCGTGACCGCCACCTGTGGTAAGCACCTGGCCTCCCATTAGCCTCAGCTTGCCCAGGCCACCCTGAGATTTGGGACCAGGAGCCTCCCTGAATAAGGGACTGCCCTTGCCCAGAGATGACCCTCATCCTATTGTGCCCTCCTCACCCATATACCCTTACCCATGATGCCCTGGCCCAGAAGTGACCCTTACCCATGATGCCCCTGGCCTGGAAGTGACCCCTGCCCAGTGATGCCCTTGCCTGGGTGCCCCCGCCCAGCAATGACCCTCACTCAGATGCCCTCCTCTCCTGATGCCCTCATGTCTGTGCCTGCTGATGCCCCCACGTGATGTTCCCGGCCAGATTATGCAGCCAGGCTGACACTTAGCCCCAAGAGGGGCAATAAAAACTGCCTGGCTGACTTGCCCAAGTGGTTGAGCACCCCCTGGTCTTGGCTGTTCTGGGGGCCACACAAATGCTGCCTGTGTTGGTCATGGCCTCTAAAGATGGAGCTGGAAATGAGGAGGCCCCAGGAGCCCCCGGGGTCCTCCAGAGAGGCAGCCTAAAGAGGCCTTTCTCTCCCCATCAGGGGTTCTGGCTAAGGAGGGAAGGGAACTGGGAAGGAACGGCAGGGGATAGAGTGGCTAGCAGGGGTGGAGCGGCAAGGATTGGGTTGGGGCTCTCCGGGCTTACGGCATCTGGTGTTAGACGATAATGTCGTCATGCTCGTCAGCCCGGTAGAAGAAGGGGATGCAGTGGTTGGTGCCCAGGCCTGGGCACTCCTGGGGGTTCTGCATCTCCTGTGGCTGCTTCCTGAGCTGCTGCGCAGTAGGGTTCTGCTTGTGTAGCACCTTCTTCTCAGAGTGCAGCTGTTTGTAGGCAGCCACGTGCTGCTGCAGGTGGAACAGGCACTGGTCGCACTCTTGGTGCAGACCCTGAGCCTCCTGGCTCTTCAGCTCCATCTACGGAAGACCAAGGCGGGTGGGGGGAGCATGAGGGCAGGTGGTGGCTTGCTAACCAATTCCACTGGTTGCAGGAGAGTGGCCCAGAGCCCCATGTCTCCTGCACCCAGCCTCACACCTCATCCCCTTCTTTCCCATCACTTTAACTTGAGGCCACACGTGAGAGGGAAGGCATCAGCTGTTAGGGGAACACTCGTGCCTAATACTTTACATGCACAATCTCAGCTCATCCTCAACACCTGTGTAAGGAAAAAATGCTAAATTCCTTTGTCAGGAATCTGAGGCTCAGCAAAGGGTAGCCTTTGTGTAGTGACCAGTGAAGCTGGGTGACACGCCTCTCATGGGACAATGACGTCTAGACCCGGGAGGAGCCCGGGGCTACCAGCCCTAAGAGAGGCAGGACAGTCGATATGGAGGTCACCTGTCACTCCAGACTGGAGCAGCCTCCCTCCTGGGCCTAGCACTGCCCTCCCCAGTGACTTGTACCCATGGCCTAGTCCTTCACAGTCGGGCTGAGCATTACCATTTCCTTCAGCTCCCCCAGCTTCTCCTGCAGCTGGCCGAGTTCCCTGGCCAGCTCATTTTTGACGTGCTGCTCTGCCTGCAGTGAGAGGGTGAGCCACATGTTGTCATTGCTCTGCACAGAGAGAAGCAATCCGTTGCCACCCAAAGTGGCTGCATCCGGATCCCAGCACCAGGTGCCCACCTCCCACAGTGCCAGGAGGGCTGGAAACTCAGCCCCTCTCCTCCAACAGACATTTCAGCAGGGTCCTGGCTCACAGGGCGCCTGCCTAGGTCATCACCGTCCCCTTTGGTGGGGGGGAAGTGAAGGCCTAGAGGGAAGTGTTTTGTACCAGAGGCCTTGTCCAGGGAGGCCGAACGCACCAGTCTCACGAAGCCATCCTGCAGCTCGGCCAGCTGCTCCTTGAGCTCCCGGTTCTGCAGGAGCGCATGGCTGATGGTCACGCGGTCGCTCTGCTTGCGCTCCTCGGCCTGGCTGCCCCACAGCTCCGCCTCCCGCTCCAGCTGCAGCAGCCGCTGTTCCTGCTGCTGGGTCAGGCGACTCAGGCCTGCGTTGTCCTGCACCTGGGCCTGCAGCTGTCCCACCAGGCTCTCCAGCTCCTTCTGCAGCTGCTCAGCCTGCGCCTGCAGCTGCTGTTCCACTGCCGACAGCCCTGCAGGGAAAGCTGGGGACTCTGGGGTGGGAGGCTCAGCTGAGAAAGGAAGCAGCCATCAGGGGCCCCAACCTCTGGGTTTTCAAAAAGCTCCTGCCTTGGTCCTTAGCTCCTCAGGCCAATGGCTTGCCCCCACCCCAGTGCTGGCTTCTTGGCTAACAACTTTCTATATTCAGATGGTCATTACCCTTCCAAGCCAGGACACAGAGTGCTTGACCGTGCATGGTGGACAGTGGGTGCACCACCCCTATTTACAGATGAGGTCACCTATGCTCAAAGAGATGACAAGACTCACCATCCACCAGCACAGACCTGCTTCCCTCTGCCACAACACCCCTTGCTGGGGCACCTGACACCCATCCTGCTCCCAGGCCACCTCTGCCCCTGCTTACCCATCTGGCTCTTGAGCTCGGCCAAGGTGGTCTCCAGCTCCCGCACCTGACTCAGGCTGCACTCCTTCTCCTCCCTCAGCGTGCAGAGCTGCCCAGAGCACAGGGAAAAGAGCCATGAGCAGGGGCCACTGCCTCCCTCTAAACCGATGCTGCTGTTGTTTCTGTGGGGAGAGTCAAAGAAAGGAAGGTGACTAAGGATGTCCCCTCTACTCCACTCCCAGAGCAAGAGGGGGTGGGCAGGGGGCCAGAGTGGGATTGGCACATTCTCAGACCCTATGGGCACAGGGCCTGTCCCGAGGCTCCCAAGGAAAGAGCATGTGGATCTTTGCTGGTTTTTGCTCACAGCTATGGAACCGTGTCTGAATTGGGATTCTTCTTAGGGGACAGTAAGGTGAGCCTCCAGAAACAGAATGTGAGAAAAGACAGGCCTTCCACTAGGTTTGGATTTACAGGGGTGTGTGCATCGTTCGACAGCTCAGCACGTGCTACATAGGGGTTGGGGCTGCTCTTAACAGCAGGGGTACAGGAATGAAAAGCACAGGTAAGATCCCTTCTCTCCCTGAGGTTGACGTCCCAGGGAGCCTGGAAATCTTGGATTCTTAGAGCTAAAAGAGACCTTTGACAACTGCCATTTCCACCTCCTTGGGAAACTCAAGCCCAGGGCGGAGAGGCGCTTGTCCAAACTCAAAGCTCAGGTCAGGGCCTGAGTCAGGGTGGGGACACGAGTCTCATGGCCAGCGCTGAATGAGAGGCCACAATCCCAGGACTGTGTGGCCAGGGTGCAAGCAGGGGTGTCTGGAGAAGAGAGGAGGTGGAGAGGGCAGCAACAGGATGAGAGGCATGCTGCATGCTCCATGCTCTGGGGTCCCTCCAGCTGAGACCTGGCCCACCCAGCACCCCACTCTCCCTCAGCACCAGGGGACCCCCAGCCCCTTTCTTCAGAGCCCACGGGGAAACAGAAGCCCAGGGTGGGCAGCATGGAATCAGGGGACCCCACTGGGCTCTTACCAATTCCTCTATGGTGTTACTGAGTTGTTTGTTTGTTAGATAGCTGGAGTCCAGGGCTACTGCCAGCTCTTGGTACTGGCTCTGAGGCACATGCAGAGAGGAGGAGTTGCAGGAGGGTTTGGGGAGAGGCAGAGAGAGCAGTCATTAGGGCTGGGGGGGCACCGGCTGTCTCAGCTGGTAGCAGGGCACTCAGCCCCCGCTGTGGGAGAAGGGGGGGGCTGGCCCTGCAGAGCCACTCACCTCCAGATCCTCCATGTAGGAAGATGTGAGGCCCTCTCCATTGATGTAGGACATTGACTAGAAGAGACAAGAGCTCCCATGGAGATGCTACATCCTCCACCGCCAAGTCCCTACCCTCAGACTACCTCTCCACCCCACCTCCACCTGGCAACTCCTCTGCCCAGCTTGGCCTCTCCTCTCGTCACCCTCTATGCCTACACTCAGACTACCTCTCCTCCCACCTCCACCTGGCAACTCCTCTGCCCAGCCTGGCCTCTTCCTCTCATCACCCTCTATGCATACCCTCAGACTACCTCTCCTCCCACCTCCACCTGGCAACTCCTCTGCCCAGCCTGGCCTCTCCTCTCATCACCCTCTATGCCTACCCTCAGACTACCTCTCCTCCCACCTCCACCTGGCAACTCCTCTGCCCAGTCTGGCCTCTTCCTCTCATCACCCTCTATGCATACCCTCAGACTACCTCTCCCCCCACCTCCACCTGGCAACTCCTCTGCCCAGCTTGGCCTCTCCTCTCGTCACCCTCTATGCCTACCCTCAGACTACCTCTCCCCCCACCTCCACCTGGCAACTCCTCTGCCCAGCTTGGCCTCTTCCTCTCATCACCCTCTATGCCTACACTCAGACTACCTCTGCCCCCACCTCCACCTGGCAACTCCTCTGCCCAGCCTGGCCTCTTCCTCTCATCACCCTCTATGCCTACACTCAGACTACCTCTGCCCCCACCTCCACCTGGCAACTCCTCTGCCCAGCCTGGCCTCTTCCTCTCATCACCCTCTATGCCTACACTCAGACTACCTCTCCCCCCACCTCCACCTGGCAACTCCTCTGCCCAGCTTGGCCTCTTCCTCTCATCACCCTCTATGCATACCCTCAGACTACCTCTCCCCCCACCTCCACCTGGCAAACTCCTCTGCCCAGCCTGCCTCTTCCTCTCATCACCCTCTATGCCAGCTTCTCCTGGGTCTCATCACCATCCCCCTCCCTTCCTGAGTGATGCTCTCCCAGTGCTTCCTGCACTGAGATACATGGTCACCATTCTCATGGCCACATCCTTCATCTGTATGGCTTCCAAGAAGAAGCCAACACCCAGCCTGCCCAACACGGCCCAGCAGGTCAGTCTCTCCCAGGATCTCCCCATCTCTCAGGAATCCCAGCCTCCATTTCTGTCCTTTCCTCTCTCTCCTCTCTTCCTGAGTCCCAGTGTCTGGGGTACCTCAGAGACAAGACCATTGAGCTGCCGAGCAGGTTGACGCAGGCTCTCCGTGGAGGACAATGTCCTAGGGACAGGCACGCAGAGGTCAGGGGTGCAGGGGCTTGATGCAAAAGAGGTCCTTGGGCCGTGGCCTGCCCTCATTCCCATGGCTTAGGGAATGCTGCCCACACAGGAAGACACTCACTTGGTCTCATCTATGAGGACAGGGCCATGGTCAGCATCATGGATCTGAGGGAGAACAAAGAGACAGTGATCACCTGATTTCCAGTAAGAACCACTCAGGGTGGCAGGAGCCCATCTCCTTCCAGCAACCTGCCACTGCCACAAGCTCAAGAGAAGGCCCTGTCTTGGCCTCCCCCACCCCAGTGCTGGGAAGGGTGCTTGGCATTGGGAACCAAGCTGCGGGAAGAAAGGAGAAGAGAAGGCACAGCAGGCGCAGTCCTCTGGGAAGGGAGATGGTACAAGCATATGGGGTAGCAGGCACAAGGACAGAGGCAGAAACCCGAGTTGGTGCCATGCTAGGTAGACTAGCACCAGGGGGCGCTACACCACCAGGTAACACGGTGGCATCAGCAGAGGGTGGTGCAGGAGCAGTGCAGTCTTTGGGCGCCTGTCAGGGAACAGAGCAGGGGGTTAGGGGGCTGTGCAGGAGAGGAGCTGCCTTGCTGCCATGGACACAAGGGCACAGACCAGGTAGGAAGATGTTGTAGCAGTCAAAGTGACAACCACACATGCTGGGAACCACAGGGGTTGTGGGAATGGCTTGCCCAGGCTTGGGGACACATGGCATCTTTTCAGGTGGCCAAAGCTCAAAGGAAGGGGGCTATGACCTCTGTGGACACAAGGCCCTGATTCTCCCTGGACCTCAGCAAGGGCTCTGACCTCTGGCAGCTGCAGCAGGCAGAAGGAACGGGCACCAAGATCAAGCAGCACGGCAGTGTTCTTCCAGAAAGCCAGTCTCTGCCGCACAGTGACCCTAACTCTAGGCCCCTGCTGGGCCGAGGCTGCTGGTGGATGACAGGGCTCCCTCCAGGTAGTTCTCTGCCGCTGCCCTCTCCTGCTCTCTGCCCTTTCTCCCTGCCCTCCTCTCTGCCTCAACCATCAGCTTTATTTCTCTGATTCAGGCCTTTCTAAGGAGAAATGTTGCCCAAGAAGCCTCTCCCTGCTTTCTGGAGATAAAATCAACCACAGCCGCCTCATGGGCATACTTCTCAGCCCAATCTCACAGCTCCAGAAACACCTACTCTACCAAAAGAAGCCAGGAAATCACAGGTAAGATGTCTGCTCTTTGATTTGGCACATGGAGGTCATGGCGCCTCATTGCCAGAAAAACTGCTAGGGAACAATGCGGGGATCTAGTGCTTGGAGCTGTGGAGAAGCCTCTCCTCCTTCTTCCCCAGCGGGACCCCCTCCCTCGGCCAGCCCCATCCAGCTTCTCCCCAGGCTCAGGCCTAACTCTCGGTCCAAGCATCTGGCTCTAAAGACCACCTCATGTCAGCAGGCCAGACAGCCGCACACAACCAAGATGGCTGAACAAGTGACAGCAGCCAGAGGAGCTGAGTGGAGGCAGGGAGTTGCTGCCTGCTCTCTGAACCCTTCAGCCCTGGCCTCTGAAAACCCCAATCGGCTGCCTCCTTAGAGTCCAGGCTGCAAAGCCTATAGATGAGGAAAAGGCGTGCTGACTCTGCACTTATATCTTTGGAGAGTGGACCAGGGGATGGACTACTTCTCTCCCCCCCTCTCCCTCTCTCTGTCTCTCTCTCTCTCTTATCTCTGCTTCCCTATAACTGAGTTTTTCAAATACATAAATAAGTAAATAAAAATTGAATCTATCTACTGTGATTACTTTGTGAACAACCAGGTCACAATTCTACGTCTGAAGCTGGAGCTTCGACTGGGTGTCAAGAAACCAGATGAGAAGCCTGCCCCTCACTTTCAGTCTGAAGGCACAGCTTCCCCACAGCATCAGGACACCAGATGAGAAGCCTGCACCTCGCTTAACAATGATGGTGAAGCTTCGCCTGGGTGTCAGGACACCAGATGACAAGCCTGAACCTGCCTTTCAATCTGAAGATGGAGCTTCGCCTGGTTGTCAGGACACCAGATGAGAAGCCTGCCCCTGGCTTCACATCTGGAGGTGGAGTTTCCCAGGGTGTCAGGACACCACATGAGAAGCATGCACCTGGCTTCACATCTGGAGGTGGTTTCCCAGGGTGTCAGGGCACCAGATGAGAAGCCTGCACCTCGCTTTCATTCTGAAGTTGGAGCTTTGCCTAGGTGTCAGGACAACAGATGAGAAGCCTGCACCTGGCTTTCAGTCTGAAGGTAGAGCTTCACCTGGATGTCAGGACACCAGATGAGAAGCCTGCACCTGGATTTCTGTCTGCAGGTGGAGCTCAGCCAGGGTGTCAGGACACCAGATGAGAAGCCTGCACCTGGCTTTCAGTCTGAAGGTGAAGCTTCACCTGGGTGTCAGAACACCAGATGAGAAGTCTGCCACTAGATTCACATCTGTATGTGGAGGTTTGCCTGGGTGTCAGGACACCAGATGAGAAGCCTGTACCTGGCTTTCAGTCTGAAGGTGGAGCTCACCTGGTGTCAGGACACCAGATGAGAAGCCTGCACCTGGCTTTCAGTCTGAAGGTGGAGCTTCGCCTGGTTGTCAGGACACCAGATGAGAAGCCTGCACCAGGCTTTCCACCTAAAGGTGGAGTTTCGCCTGGGAGAAAGGACAGTAGATGAGAAGCCTGCACCTGGCTTCCTGGCTTTCAGTCTGAAGTTGGAGATTCACCTGGGTGTCAGGAAACGAGATGAGAAGCCTGCCCCTCGCTTCACATCTGAAGGTGGAGTTTCCCAGGGTGTCTAGACACCAGATGAGAAGCCTGCACCTCGCTTCCAGTCTGAAGGTGGAGCTTCGCCTGGATTCAGGACACCAGATGAGAAGACTACACCTGCCTTCATGTCTGAAGGTGGAGCTTTGCCAGGGTGTCAGGACACCGATGAGAAGCCTGCACCTGGCTTTCTGTCACAAGGTGGAGCTTCGCCTGGGTGTAAGGACACGAGATGAGAAGCCTGCACTTTGCTTTCAGTCTGAAGGTGGAGCTTCGCCTGGGTGTCAGGACCCCAGATGAGAAGCCTGCACCTCGCTTTCAGTCTGAAGGTGGAGCTTCTCTTGGGAATCAGGCCACCAGATTAGAAGCCTGCACCGGGCTTTCAGTTTGAATGTAGAGCTCTACTAGGTGTCAGGACACCAGATGAGAAGCCTGCACCTGGCTTTCAGCTTGAAGGTGGAGCTTCATCTGGGTGTTAGACACCAGATGAGAAGCCTGCACCTCGCTTTCAGTCTGAGGTGGAGCTTCTCTTCGGCATCAGGCCACCACATTAGAAGCCTGAACCTGGCTGCACATCTGGATGTGGAGCAATCCCAGGGTGTCAGGACACCAGATGAGAAGCCTGCACCTCGCATCACGTCTGCGGGTGGAGCTTCTCCTGGCTTCACGTCTGGAGCTGGAGCTTCACCTGGGTGTCAGGACACCAGATAAGAAGCCTGCACCTGGCTTTCAGTCTGAAGGTGTAGATTCGCCTGGATGTCAGGACACCAGATGAGAAGCCTGCACCTCACTTTCATTTGAAGGTGGAGCTTCAAAAGGCTGGCAGGACACCAGATGAGAAGCCTGCACCTGGCTTTCAGTCTGAAGGTGGAACTCCTCTTCTGCATCAGGACACCAAATTACAAGACTGCACCGGGCTTTAAGACTGAAGGTGGAGCTTGACTGGGTGTCAGCACACCAGATGAGAAGCCTGCCCCTCGCTTTCAGTCTGAAGGTGGAACTCACCTGGGTGTCAGGACACCTGATGGGAAGCCTGCCACCCGTTCACATCTGAAGGTGGAGCTTCGCCTAGGTGTCAGAACACCAGATGAGAACCCTGCACCTGGCTTCACATCTGGAGTTGGAGCTTTGCCAGGGTGTCAGGAGACCAGATGAAAAGCCTGCCCCTAGCTTCACATCTGTATGTGGAGGTTCGCCTGGGTGTCAGGACACCAGATGAGAAGCCTGCACCTCACATGACGCCAAAAGGTGGAGCCTCGCCTGGGTGTCAGGACACCAGATGAGAAGCCTGCACCTGTCTTTCAGTCTGAAAGTGGAGCTTCGCCTGGGAGTCAGGACGCCAGATGAGAAGCCTGCACCTGTCTTTCAGTCTGAAGGTGTAGGTTAGCCTGGGTGTCAGGACACCAGATGAGAAGCCTACACCAGGTTCTCAGTCTGAAAGTGTTCTTCACCTGGGTGTCAGGACACCAGATGAAAAACCTGACCCTCACTTTCAGTCTCAAGGTGGAGCTTTGCCTGGGTGTCAGGACACCAGATGAGAAGCCTACACATGGCTTTCAGTCTGAAGGTCGAGTTTCGTCTGGGTATAAGGACACCAGATGAGAAGCCTGCCCCTCGCTTCACATTGAAGGTGGAGCTTCGCCTGGGTGTCAGTACACCTGATGAGAAGCCTGCACCAAGCCTCACATCTGAAGGTGGAGGATCGCCTGTGTGACAGGACACCAGATGAGAAGCCTGCAGCAGGCTTTCAATCTGAAGGTCTAGCATCGCCTTGGTGTCAGGACACCAGATGAGAAGCCTGCACCTGGCTTTCTGTCTGAAGACGGAGCTTCGCCTGCGTGTCAGGACACCAGATGAGAAGCCTGCACCAGGCTTTCAGTCTGAAGGTGAAGCTTTGTCTGATTGTCAGGACTCCATATGGGAAGCCTGCACATGGTGTTCAGTGTGAAGGTAGAGCTTCACCTGGGTTTCAGCACACCAGATGAGAAGCCTGCACCTGGTTTCAGTCTGAAGGTGGAGCTTCGCCTGGGTGTCAAAACACCAGATGAGAAGCCTGCACCTCACTTTCAGTCTGAAGGTGGTTCTCGGCTGGGTGTCAAGACACCAGATGAGAAGCCTGCACCTAGCTTTCAGTCTGAATGTGGAGCTCTGCTGGGTGTCAGGACACCAGATGAGAAGCCTGCACATCAATTTCAGTCTGAAGGTGGAGCTTCAACTGTGTATCAGAACACCAAATGAGAAGCCTGAACAACGCTTTCAGTCTGAAGGTTCGAGCTTCTCTTGGGAGTCAGGACACCAGATGAGAAGCCTGCACCTGATTTCACATCAGGATGTGGAGATTTGCCAGGGTGTCACGACACTAGATGAGACGCCTGAACCTCACATCACGTGTGCAATGGAGCTTTGCGTGGGTGACAGGACAGCAGATGAGAAGCCTGCCCCTCGCTTCACATCTGAAGGTGGAGGATCGCCTGGGTGTCAGACACCAGAAGAGAAGACTGCACCTGGCTTTCAGTCTGAGTGTGGAGCTCACATTAGTGTCAGGACACCAGATGAGAAGCCTACACCTGGCTTTCAGTCTGAATGTGGAGCTCTGCTGGGTGTCAGAACACAAGATGAGAAGCCTTCCCCTCGTTTCACATCTGAAGGTGGAGCTTCGCCTGGTTGTCAGACACCGGAAGAGAAGACTGCACCTGGCTTTCAGTCTGAAGGGGGAGCTTCGCCGGCGTGTCAGGTCACCAGATGAGAAGCCTAAACATCGCTTTCAGTCTGAAGGGGGAGCTTCGCCTGTGTGTCAGGACACTAGATGAGAAGCCTGCACCTGGCTTCACTCTGAGGTGGAGCTTCACCTGGGTACCACGACACCAGATGAGAAGCCTGCACCTAGTTTCACTTCTGAAGGTGGAGCATCCCTGGATGTCAGGACACCAGATGAGAAGCCTGCACCTCGCTTTCAGTCTGAAAGTGGAGCTTCGCCTAGTTGTCAGGGCACCAGATGAGAAGCCTGCCCCTCGTTTCACATCTGAAGGTGGGGTTTCACCTGGGTGTTGGACACCAGATGATAAGCCTGCACGAGGCTTTCCATCTGAATGCGGAGCTTCGCCTGGGTGTCAGAACACCAGATGTGAAATCGGCCCCTAGCTTCACATCTGTATGTGGAGGTTCGCCTGGGTGTCAGGACACCAGATGAGAAGCCTGCACCTCACATGACGTCAAAAGGTGGAGCCTCGCCTGGGTGTCAGGACACCAGATGAGAAGCCTGCACCTGGCTTTCAGTCTGAAGGTGAAGCTTCACCTGGGTGTCAGAACACCAGATGAGAAGTCTGCCTCTAGATTCACATCTGTATGTGGAGGTTCGCCTGGGTGTCAGGACACCAGATGAGAAGCCTGTACCTGGCTTTCAGTCTGAAGGTGGAGCTCACCTGGTGTCAGGACACCAGATGAGAAGCCTGCACCTCGCTTTCAGTCTGAAGGTGGAGCTTCGCCTGGTTGTCAGGACACCAGATGAGAAGCCTACACCAGGCTTTCCACCTAAAGGTGGAGTTTCACCTGGGAGAAAGGACACTAGATGAGAAGCCTGCATCTGGCTTTCAGTCTGAAGGTGAAGCTTCACCTGGGTGTCAGGACACGAGATGAGAAGCCTGCCCCTCGCTTCACATCTGAAGGTGGAGTTTCCCAGGGTGTCTAGACACCAGATGAGAAGCCTGCACCTCGCTTCCAGTCTGAAGGTGGAGCTTCACCTGGATTCAGGACACCAGATGAGAAGCCTGCACCTGGCTTTCAGTCTGAAATTGGAGCTTCGCCTAGTTGTCAGGACACCAGATGAGAAGCCTGCCCCTCATTTCACATCTTAAGGTGGAGCTTCGCCTGGGTGTCAGGACACCAGATGGTAAGCCTGCACCAGGCTTTCCCTCTGAATGTGGAGTTTCGCCTGGGTGTCAAGACACCAGATGAGAATCCTGCACCTCACTTTCAGTCTTAAGGTGGAGCTTCTCTTGGGCATCAGGCCACCAGATAGAAGCCTGAACCTGGCTTCACATCTGGAGGTGGAGATTCCCAGGATGTCAGGACCCCAGATGAGAAGCCTGCACCTCACTTTCAATTGAAGGTGGAGCTTCACCAGGGTAGCAGGACACCAGATGAGAACCCTGCAACTGGTGTCACATCTAGAGTGGGAGCTTCGCCAGGGTGTCAGGACACCAGATGAGAACCCTGCAACTGGCGTCACATCTGGAGTGGGAGCTTCACCAAGGTAGCAGGACACCAGATGGGAAGCCTGTAGCTGGTTTTCAGAATGAAGGTGGAGCTTCGCCTGGGTGTCAGGACACCAGATGAGAAGCCTGCACCTCGCTTCACATATGGAGGTGGAGCTTCGCCTGGTTTCAGGACACCACATGAGTAGTCTGCACTTCACTTTCAGTCTGAAAGTGGAGCTTCGCCTGGTGTAAGGACACCAGATGAGAAGCCTTCACCTGGCTTTCAGTCTGAGAATGGAGCTCACCTTGGTGTCAGGACAACAGATGAGAAGCCTGTACCTGGCTTTCCATCTGAAAGTCAAGCTCACCTGGGTGTCTGGACACCAGATGAGAAGTTGCCCCTCGTTCACATCTGAAGGTTGAGCTCACCTGGGTGTCAGAATACCAGATGAGAACCCTGCACCTGGCTTCACATCTGGAGTTGGAGTTTGCCAGGGTGTCAGGACACCAGATGAGAAGCCTGCCCCTCGCTTCACGTCTGGAGGTAGTGCTTCGCCTGGTGTCAGGACACCAGATGAGAAGCGTTCACCTGGCTTTCAGTCTGAAGGTGAGGCTTCGCCTGGGTGTCAGGACACCAGATGAGAAGCCTTCACCTGGCTTTCAGTCTGAAGGTGGAGCTCACCTGGCTCTTAGGACACCAGATGAGAAGCCTGCAACTCACTTTCATTCTGAAGCTGGCACTTGGCCTCGATGTAAGCACACCAGATGAGAAGCCTGCACTTCGCATCATATCTGGAGGTGGAGCTTCCCCTGGGACTCAGGACAACAGTTGAGAAGCCTGCACCTCACTTTCAGTATGAAGATGTAGGTTCACCTGGGTGTCAGGGCACCAGATGAGAAGCAGGCCCCTCACTTTCTGTCTGAAGGTGGAGCTTTGCCTGGGTATCAGGACACCAGATGAGAAGCCTGAACCTGGCTTTCTGTCTGAGGTTGGAGCTCACCTGGATGTCACGACACCAGATGAGAAGCCTGCACCTCGCTTTCCGTATGAAGGTGGAGTTTCGCCTGGGTGACAGGACACCAGGTGAGAAGACTACACCTACCTTCATGTCTGGAGGTGAAGCTTAGCCTGGTTTCAGGACACCAGAAGAGAAGTCTGCACCTCACTTTCAGTCTGAAGGTGGAGGTTCACCTGGGTGTAAGGACACCAGATCAGAAGCCTTCACCTGGCTTTCAGTCTGAAGGTGGAGCTCACCTTGGTGTCAGGACCCCAGATGAGAAGCCTGTACCTGGCTTTCAGTCTAAAGGTGAAGCTTCGCCTGGGTGTCTGGACACCAGATGAGAAGCCTGCACCTCGCTATCAGTCTGAAGGTGGAGCTTCGCCTGGTTTCAGGACACCAGGTGTGAAGCCTGCCAGTAGCTTCACATCTGTATGAGGAGATTCACCTTGGTGTCAGGACACCAGATGAGAAGCCTGCACCTGGCTTTCAGTCCGAAGGTGGAGCTTTGCCAGGGTGTCAGGACACCAGATGAGAAGCCTGCACCTGGCTTTCAGTCTGAAGGTGGAGCTTTGCCAGGGTGTCAGGACACCAGATGAGAAGCCTGCACCTGGCTTTCAGTCTGAAGATGGAGGTTTGCCTGGGTGTCAGGACACCAGATGAGAAGCCTGAACCTCACTTTCAGTCTCAAGGTGGAGCTTTGCCTGGGTGTCAGGACACCAGATGAGAACCCTGTGCCTCGCTTCCAGTAAGAAGGTAGAGCTTCGCTTGGGTGTCAGGACCCCAGATGAGAAGCATACACATGGCTTTCAGTCTGAAGGTCGAGCTTCGTCTGTGTGTCAGGACACCAGATGGGAAGCCAGCACCTGGCTTCACATCTGGAGGTGGACCTTCTCTGGGGCATTAGGCCACCAGATGAGAAGCCTGCACCTGGCTTTCAGTCTGAATGTGGAGCTCTGTGGGAGGCAGGACACCAGATGAGAAGCCTGCACCTGGCTTTCACTCTGAAGATGGAGCTCGGCTGGGTTTCAAGACAACACATGAGAAGCCTTTCCCTTGCTTCACATCTGAAGGTTGGGTTTCACCTGGGTGTCAGGACAACAGATGAGAAGCCAGCCCCTTGTTTTATTAAGGTGGAGCTTCGCCTGGGTGTCAGGACACCAGATGAGAAGCCTGCACCTGGCTTTCAGTCTGAGTGTAGAGCTCTTCTGGGTGTCAGGACACCAGATGAGAAGCCTGCACGTGGCTTTCTGTCTCAAGGTGGAGCTTTGCCAGGGTGTCAGGACACCAGATAAGAAGCCAGCACCTCACCTTCAGTCTGAATGTGGAGGTTCGTCTGGGCCTCAGGACACCAGATGAGAAGCCTGCACCTGATTTCACATCAGGATGTAGAGATTTGCCAGGGTGTCACGACAGCAGATGAGAAGCCTGCCCCTCACTTCACATCTGAAGGTGGAGCTTCGCCTGTGTGTCAGAACACCAGATGAAAAGTCTTCACATGGTTTTCAGTGTGAAGGTGGAGCTTCGCCTGGATGTCAGGACACCAGATGAGAACCCTGCACCTGGCTTTCAGTCTGAAGGTGGAGCTTCGCCTGGAAGTCGGGACACCAGATGAGAAGCCTGCAAGTCACTTTCAATCTGAATTGGGAGCTTCAACTGGGTGTCAGGACACCAGATTAGAAGCCTGCACCTGGCTTTCAGTCTGAAGGTGGAGCTTCGACTGGGTGTCATTACACCAGATGAGAAGCCTGCATCAGGCTTTCAGTTTGAATTTGGAGTTTCGCTTGGGTGTCTGGACACCAGATCAGAAGCCTGCACCTGGCATTAAGTCTGAAGGTGGAGCTTCGCCTGTGTGTCAGGACACCAGATGGGAAGCCAGCACCTGGCTTTCATTCTTAAGGTGGAGCTTCGCCTGGGTGTCAGAACACCAGATTAGAAGCCTGTACCTGGCTTTCAGTCTGAATGTGGAACTCACCTATGTTTCAGGACACCTGATGAATAGCCTGCCCCTCGTTCACATCTCAAGGTGGAGCTTCGTCTGGGTGTCAGGACACCAGATGAGAAGCCTGCACGGGATTTCAGTCTGAAAGTGGAGCTCACCTGGGTGTCAGGACACCAGATGAGAAGCCTGCACCTGGCTTTCAGTCTGAAGGTGAAGCTTCGCCTGTGTGTCAGGACACCAGATGGGAAGCCAGCACCTGGCTTTCATTCTGAAGGTGAGGCTTCGCCTGTGTGTCAGGACACCAGATGGGAAGCCAGCACCTGGCTTTCAGTCTGAAGGTGAAGCTTTGCCTGGGTGTCAAGACACCAGATGAGAAGCCTGCACCTCACTTCACATCTGCAGGTGGAGCTTCGCCTGGGTGTCAGGACACCAGATGGGAAGCCAGCACCTGTCTTTCAGGCTGAAGGTGGAGCTTTCCCTGGGTGTTGACACCAGATGAGAAGTCTGCACATCGCTTTCCGTCTAATGTGGAGCTTCGTCTGGGTGTCAGAACACCAGATGTGAAGTCTGCCCCTAGCTTCACCTCTGTATGTGGAGGTTCGCCAGGGTGTTAGGACACCAGATGAGAAGCCTGCACCTGGATTTCAATCTGAAGGTGGAGCTCAGCTGGGTGTCAGGACACCAGATGAAAAGCCTGCACCTGGCTTTCAGTCTGAGTGTAGAGCTCTTCTGTGTGTCAGGACACCAGATGAGAAGCCTGCACCTGGCTTTCTGTCTCAAGGTGGAGCTTTGCCAAGGTGTCAGGACACTAGATAAGAAGCCACCACCTCACCTTCAGTCTGAAGGTGGAGCTTCTCTTGGGCATCAGGACACCAGATGAGAAGCCTGCACCTGATTTCACATCAGGATGTGGAGATTTGCCAGGGTGTCATGACAGCAGATGAGAAGCCTGCACCTCACTTCACATCTGAAGGTGGAGCTTCGCCTGGATGTCAGGACACCAGATGAGAAGCCTGCCCCTCATTTGACATCTGAAGGTGGAGCTTCGCCTGGGTGTCACGACACCAGCTGAGAAGTATGCACCTGGATTTCAATCTGAAGGTGGAGCTCGGCTGGGTGTCAGGACACCAGATGAGAAGCCTGCACCTGGCTTTCAGTCTGAAGGTAGATCTCACCAGGGTGTCAGGACACCAGATGAGAAGCCTGCACCTGGTTTTCACTCTGAAGGTGGAGCTTCGCCTGGGTGTCAGGACACCAGATGAGAATCCTGCACCTTGCTTTCCATCTGAAGGTGGAGTTTCGCCTGGGTGTCACAGCAGCAGATCAGAAGCCTACACCTAGCTTTCAGTCTGAAGGTGGAGCTTCACCTGGGATACAGGACGCCAGATGAGAAACCATCACCTTGGTTTCATTCTGAAGGTGGAGCTTCGCCTAGTTGTCAGGACACCAGATGAGAAACCTGCACCTGGCTTTCAGTCTGAAGGGCGAGCTTAGCCTGGGAGTCAAGACGCCAGTTCAGAAACCTGTACCTAGCTTTCCGTCTGAATGTGGAGCTTTGCCTGGGTGTCAGAACACCAGATGAGAAGTCTGCCACTAGCTTCACATCTGTATGTGGAGGTTCCCCTGGGTGTCAGGACACCTGATGAGAAGCCTGCACCTGGATTTCAGTCTGAATGTGGAGCTTCGCCTGGGTGTCAGGACAACCGATGAGAAGCCTGCACCTGGCTTTCAGTCTGAAGGTGGAGCTTCGCCTGGATGTCAGTACACCTGATGAGTAGTCTGCCACCCGTTCACATCTGAAGGTGGAGCTTCGCCTAGGTGTCAGAACACCAGATGAGACCCCCGCACCTGGCTTCACATCTTGAGTTGGAGCTTTGCCAGGGTGTCAGTAAACCAGATGGGAAGCCTCCACCTCGCATGACATCAAAAGGTGGTACTTCGCCTGGGTGTCAGGACACCAGATGAGAAGCCTGCACCTGGCTTTCAGTCTGAAGGTTGAGATTAGCCTGGGTGTCAGGACACCATCTGAGAAACCTGCACCTCACTTTCCGTCTGAATGTGGAGCTTCACCTGGGTGTCAGAACACCAGATGTGAAATCTGCCCCTAGCTTCACATCTGTATGTGGAGGTTCGCCTGGGTGTCAGGACACTAGAAG
This sequence comes from Oryctolagus cuniculus, assembly GCF_051225735.1. Classification (NCBI taxonomy): domain Eukaryota; kingdom Metazoa; phylum Chordata; class Mammalia; order Lagomorpha; family Leporidae; genus Oryctolagus; species Oryctolagus cuniculus. Next base: position 2,128,769 of record NC_142873.1, on the reverse strand, counting down.
AGAAGCCTGCGCCTGGCTTTCAGTCTGAAGGTGGAGCTTTGCCTGGGTGTCCGGACTCCAGATTAGAAGCCTGTACCTGGCTTTCAGTCTGAAGGTGGAGCAACCTGGGTGTTAGGACACCTGAGGAGAAGCGTGCCCCTTGTTCACATCTGAAGTTGGAGCTTCGCCTAGGTGTCAGACCACCAGATGAGAACCCTGCACCTGGCTTCACATCTTGAGTTGGAGCTTTGCCAGGGTGTCAGGACACCAGATGAGAAGCCTGCACCTTGCTTTCAGTCTGAAGGTGGAGTTTTTCCTGGGTGTCAGGACACCAGATGAGAAGACTGCACCTGGCTTTCATTCTGAAGGTGGAGGTTAGTCTGTGTGTCAGGAGACCAGATGAGAAGCCTGCACCAGGCTTGCAGTCTGAAAGTGTTGCTCACCTGGGAGTCAGGACACCAGATGAGAAGCCTGCACCTCACTTTCATTCTCAAGGTGGAGCTTTGCCTGGGTGTCAGGACACCAGATGAGAAGCCTGCACTGGCTTTCAGTCTGAAGGTGGAGCTCACATGGGTGTCAGGACACCAGATGAGAAGCCTGTACTTCGCTTCCAGTAAGAAATTGGAACTTCGCTTGCATGTCAGGACACCAGATGAGAAGCCTACACATGGCTTTCAGTCTGAAGGTCTTGCTTCGCCTGGGTGTTAATACACCAGATGAGAAGCCTGCCCCTAGCTTCACCTCTGAAGGTGGAGGATCGCCTGAGTGTCAGGACACCACATGAGAAGCCTGTAGCTGGTTTTCAGTCTGAAGGTGGAGCATCGCCTGGGTGTCAGGACACCAGACGAGAAGCCTACACCTGGCTTTCAGTCTGAAGGTGGAGCTTCACCTGTGTGACAAAACACAAGATGAGAAGCCTGCCCCAAGCTTCAAATCTGAATGCGGATGTTCACCCGGGTGTCAGGACACCAGATGAGAAGCCTGCACCGGGCTGTCTGAGTGGATCTTTGCCTGGATTCAGGACACCAGATTAGAAGCCTGTACCTGGCCGGCGCCGCGGCTCACTAGGCTAATCCTCCGCCTAGCGGCGCCGGCACACCGGGTTCTAGTCCCGGTCGGGGCGCCGGATTCTGTCCCGGTTGCCCCTCTTCCAGGCCAGCCCTCTGCTGTGGCCAGGGAGTGCAGTGGAGGATGGCCCAGGTGCTTGGGCCCTGCACCCCATGGGAGACCAGGAAAAGCACCTGGCTCCTGGCTCCTGCCATCGGATCAGCGCGGTGCGCCGGCCGCAGCGCGCCGGCCGCGGCGGCCATTGGAGGGTGAACCAACGGCAATGGAAGACCTTTCTCTCTGTCTCTCTCTCTCTCACTGTCCACTCTGCCTGTCAAAAAAAAAAAAAAAAAAAAAAAGAAGCCTGTACCTGGCTTTCAGTCTAAAGGTGGAGCTCACCTGGGTGTCAGGACACCTGATGAGAAACCTGCGCCTCGCTTCACCTCTGAAGGTGGAGGATCGCCTGGATGTCAGGACACCAGATGAGAAGCCTGCATCAGCCTTTCAGTCTAAAGGTGGAGTTTCGCCTGGTTGTCAGGACACCAGATGAGAAGCCTGAACCTGGCTTTCTGTCTGAAGGTGGAGATCACCTGGATGTCAGGACACCAGATGAGAAGCCTGCACCTGGCTTTCAGTATGAAGGTGGAGCTTCGCCTGGGTGACAGGGCACCAGATGAGAAGCTTGCACCTCCCATGACGTCAAAAGGTGGAGCCTCGCCTGGGTGTAAGGACACCAGATGAGAAGCCTGCACCTGGCTTTCAGTCTGAAGGTGGAGTTTCGCTTGGGTGTCAGGACACCAGATGAGAAGCCTGCACCTGGCTTTCAGTCTGAAGGGGTGATTAGCCTGGGTGTCAGGAGACCAGATGAGAAGCCTGCACCTGGCTTTCAGTCTGAAGGTGGAGTTTCGCTTGGGTGTCAGGACACCAGATGAGAAGCCTGCACCTGGCTTACAGTCTGGCGGTGGAGCTTCGCCTGGGAGTCAGGACACCAGATGAAAAGCCTGGACCTGGGTTTCAGTCTGAAGGTGGAGTTCCGTCTGGGTGTCAGGACACGCGATGAGAAGCCTGCAAGTCGCTTTCAATCTGAAGTGGGAGCTTCGCCTGGGTGTGAGGACACCAGATGAGAAGCCTGCACCTGGCTTTCTGTCTGAAAGTGGAGCTTCGCCTGGGTGTCAGGACACAAGATGAGAAGCCTGCACCTCGCTTTAAGTCTGAAGGTGGAGCTTCGCCTGGATGTCACGACACCAGATGAGAAGCCTGTAAGTCGCTTTCAATCTGAGGTGAGAGCTTCGCCTGGGTGACATGACACCAGATGAGAAGCCTGCACCTCACTTTCAGTCTGAAGAGGGAGCTTCGCCTGGGTGTCAGGACACTAGATGAGAAGCCTGCACCTGGCTTTCAGTCAGAAGGTGGAGCCTCGACTCGGTGTCATTACACCAGATGAGAAGCCTGCATCAGGCTTTCAGTCTGAAGGTGGAGCTTCGCCTGGATGTCATGACACCAGATGAGAAGCCTGCACCTGGCTTTCAGTCTGAAGGCGGAGCTTCCCATGGGCGTTAGGATACCAGATTTGAAGCCTGCACCTCGCTTTCAGTCTGAAGGTGGAGCTTCGCCTTGGTGTCAGCACACCGCATGGAAAGCATGCACCTGGATTTCAGTCTGAAGGGGTGATTAGCCTGGGTGTCAGGAGACCAGATGAGAAGCCTGCACCTGGCTTGCAGTCTGAAAGTGTTGCTCACCTGGGAGTCAGGACACCAGATGAGAAGCCTGCACCTCACTTTCAGTTTCAAGGTGGAGCTTTGCCTGGGTGTCAGGACACCAGATGAGAAGCCTGTACCTCGCTTCCAGTAAGAAGGTGGAACTTCGCTTGGATGTCAGGACACCAGATGAGAAGCCTACACATGGCTTTCAGTCTGAATGTCATGCTTGGCCTGAGTGTTAAGACACCAGATGAGAAGCCTGCCCTTCCTTCACCTCTGAAGGTGGAGGATCGCCCGGGTGTCAGGACACCACATGAGAAGCCTGCAGCTGGTTTTCAGTCTGAAGGTGGAGCTTCGCCTGGGTGTCAGGACACCAGATGAGAAGCCTGCACCTGGGTTTCAGTCTGAAGGTGGAGCTTCATCTGGGTATCAGGACACCAGATGAGAAGCCTGCCCCTTGTTTCATATCTGAAGATGGAGCTTCGCCTGGGTGTTTGCACAGCAGATGAAAAGCCTGCACTTTGCTTTCAATCTGAAAGTGGAGCTTCGCCTTGGAGTCAGGACGCCAGATGAGAAGCCTTCACCTGGGTTTCAGTCTGAAGGTGGAGCTTCGCCAGGATTCAGGACACCAGATGAGAAGCCTGCCCAAGCTTCACATCTGAAGGTGGAGGATCTCCTGGGAGTCAGGACACCAGATGATAAGCCTGCACTTGGCTTTCAGTCTGAAAGTGGAGCTTCCCCTAGGTGTCAGGACCCCAGATGAGAAACCTGCACCTGGCTTCATGTCTCAAGTTCGAGCTTTTCCTGGGTGTCAGGACACCAGATGAGAATCCTGCACCTGGCTTTCAGTATGAAGGTGGAGCTTCGCCTGAATATCAGGCCACCAGATGATAAGCCTGAACCTGGCTTTCTGTCTGAAGACGTAGCTTCGCGTGGGTGTCAGCATACCAGATGAGAAGCCTGCACCAGGCTTTCAGTCTGAAGGTGAAGCTTCACATGATTGTCAGAAGACCAGATGAGATGTCTGCCCCTAGCTTCACATTCTGTATGTGGAGGTTCGCCTGGGTGTCAGAACACCAGATTTGAAGTCTGCCCCTAGCTTCACATGTGAATGGGGCAGTTCACCTGGGTGTCAGGACACCAGATGAGTAGCCTGCCCCTCGTTTCACATCTGAAGGTGGAGCTTCGCTTGGGTGTCAGGACACCAGATGAGAAGCCTGCACCTGGCTTACAGTCTGGCGGTGGAGCTTCGCCTGGGAGTCAGGACACCAGATGAAAAGCCTGGACCTGGGTTTCAGTCTGAAGGTGGAGTTCCGTCTGGGTGTCAGGACACGCGATGAGAAGCCTGCAAGTCGCTTTCAATCTGAAGTGGGAGCTTCGCCTGGGTGTGAGGACACCAGATGAGAAGCCTGCACCTGGCTTTCTGTCTGAAAGTGGAGCTTCGCCTGGGTGTCAGGACACAAGATGAGAAGCCTGCACCTCGCTTTAAGTCTGAAGGTGGAGCTTCGCCTGGATGTCACGACACCAGATGAGAAGCCTGTAAGTCGCTTTCAATCTGAGGTGAGAGCTTCGCCTGGGTGACATGACACCAGATGAGAAGCCTGCACCTCACTTTCAGTCTGAAGAGGGAGCTTCGCCTGGGTGTCAGGACACTAGATGAGAAGCCTGCACCTGGCTTTCAGTCAGAAGGTGGAGCCTCGACTCGGTGTCATTACACCAGATGAGAAGCCTGCATCAGGCTTTCAGTCTGAAGGTGGAGCTTCGCCTGGATGTCATGACACCAGATGAGAAGCCTGCACCTGGCTTTCAGTCTGAAGGCGGAGCTTCCCATGGGCGTTAGGATACCAGATTTGAAGCCTGCACCTCGCTTTCAGTCTGAAGGTGGAGCTTCGCCTTGGTGTCAGCACACCGCATGGAAAGCATGCACCTGGATTTCAGTCTGAAGGGGTGATTAGCCTGGGTGTCAGGAGACCAGATGAGAAGCCTGCACCTGGCTTGCAGTCTGAAAGTGTTGCTCACCTGGGAGTCAGGACACCAGATGAGAAGCCTGCACCTCACTTTCAGTTTCAAGGTGGAGCTTTGCCTGGGTGTCAGGACACCAGATGAGAAGCCTGTACCTCGCTTCCAGTAAGAAGGTGGAACTTCGCTTGGATGTCAGGACACCAGATGAGAAGCCTACACATGGCTTTCAGTCTGAATGTCATGCTTGGCCTGAGTGTTAAGACACCAGATGAGAAGCCTGCCCTTCCTTCACCTCTGAAGGTGGAGGATCGCCCGGGTGTCAGGACACCACATGAGAAGCCTGCAGCTGGTTTTCAGTCTGAAGGTGGAGCTTCGCCTGGGTGTCAGGACACCAGATGAGAAGCCTGCACCTGGGTTTCAGTCTGAAGGTGGAGCTTCATCTGGGTATCAGGACACCAGATGAGAAGCCTGCCCCTTGTTTCATATCTGAAGATGGAGCTTCGCCTGGGTGTTTGCACAGCAGATGAAAAGCCTGCACTTTGCTTTCAATCTGAAAGTGGAGCTTCGCCTTGGAGTCAGGACGCCAGATGAGAAGCCTTCACCTGGGTTTCAGTCTGAAGGTGGAGCTTCGCCAGGATTCAGGACACCAGATGAGAAGCCTGCCCAAGCTTCACATCTGAAGGTGGAGGATCTCCTGGGAGTCAGGACACCAGATGATAAGCCTGCACTTGGCTTTCAGTCTGAAAGTGGAGCTTCCCCTAGGTGTCAGGACCCCAGATGAGAAACCTGCACCTGGCTTCATGTCTCAAGTTCGAGCTTTTCCTGGGTGTCAGGACACCAGATGAGAATCCTGCACCTGGCTTTCAGTATGAAGGTGGAGCTTCGCCTGAATATCAGGCCACCAGATGATAAGCCTGAACCTGGCTTTCTGTCTGAAGACGTAGCTTCGCGTGGGTGTCAGCATACCAGATGAGAAGCCTGCACCAGGCTTTCAGTCTGAAGGTGAAGCTTCACATGATTGTCAGAAGACCAGATGAGATGTCTGCCCCTAGCTTCACATTCTGTATGTGGAGGTTCGCCTGGGTGTCAGAACACCAGATTTGAAGTCTGCCCCTAGCTTCACATGTGAATGGGGCAGTTCACCTGGGTGTCAGGACACCAGATGAGTAGCCTGCCCCTCGTTTCACATCTGAAGGTGGAGCTTCGCTTGGGTGTCAGGACACCAGATGAGAAGCCTGCACCTGGCTTACAGTCTGGCGGTGGAGCTTCGCCTGGGAGTCAGGACACCAGATGAAAAGCCTGGACCTGGGTTTCAGTCTGAAGGTGGAGTTCCGTCTGGGTGTCAGGACACGCGATGAGAAGCCTGCAAGTCGCTTTCAATCTGAAGTGGGAGCTTCGCCTGGGTGTGAGGACACCAGATGAGAAGCCTGCACCTGGCTTTCTGTCTGAAAGTGGAGCTTCGCCTGGGTGTCAGGACACAAGATGAGAAGCCTGCACCTCGCTTTAAGTCTGAAGGTGGAGCTTCGCCTGGATGTCACGACACCAGATGAGAAGCCTGTAAGTCGCTTTCAATCTGAGGTGAGAGCTTCGCCTGGGTGACATGACACCAGATGAGAAGCCTGCACCTCACTTTCAGTCTGAAGAGGGAGCTTCGCCTGGGTGTCAGGACACTAGATGAGAAGCCTGCACCTGGCTTTCAGTCAGAAGGTGGAGCCTCGACTCGGTGTCATTACACCAGATGAGAAGCCTGCATCAGGCTTTCAGTCTGAAGGTGGAGCTTCGCCTGGATGTCATGACACCAGATGAGAATCCTGCACCTGGCTTTCAGTCTGAAGGCGGAGCTTCCCGTGGGCGTTAGGATACCAGATTTGAAGCCTGCACCTCGCTTTCAGTCTGAAGGTGGAGCTTCGCCTTGGTGTCAGCACACCGCATGGAAAGCATGCACCTGGATTTCAGTCTGAAGGTGGAATTTTGCATGGGAGTCAGGACACCAGATGAGAAGCCTGCAGATGGGTTTCAGTCTGAAGGTGGAGCTTCACCTGGTTGTCAGGACACCAGATGAGAAGCCTGTACCTCGCTTTCAGTCTGAAGGTGGAGCTTCGCCTGGGAGTCAGGACACCGGATGAGAAGCCTGCACCTCACTTTCAGTTTGAAGGTGGAGATTCGCCTGCGTGTCAGGACACCACATGGGAAGCCTGCACCTGGATTTCAGTCTGAATGTGTAGTTTCACATGGGTGTCAGGACACCAGATGAGAAGCCTGCAAGTCGCTTTCAATCTGAAGTAGGGGCTTCAACAGTGTGTCAGGACACCAGATGAGAATCCTGCACCTGTCTTTCAGTCTGAAGGGGAGCTTCACCTGTGTGTCTGGATACCAGATGAGAAGCCTGCACCTCACTTTGAGTCTGAAGGTGGAGCTTCGCCTGGGTGTCAGGACACCAGATGAGAAGTCTGCACCTGGCTTTCAGTCTGAAGGTGGAGCTTTGCCTGGGTGTCGATACCAGATGAGAAGCCTGCACCTGGCTTGAGAATGCTTTAGTCTGATTCCTAGCTCCAGTCTGACTGCAGTTTCCTCCTCATGCCAGCCCTTGGAGACCCTGTGATGGCTCAAGTACACTGAGCTACTCAAAGTCAAATTTCAGCTGTCAGCACTTCTCCGTGCCTGGGCCCTGCCCAGACTATGTAATTTGTTGTCTCCTCTGAGGCTGCAGAGTGAGTCATGGCCCCTGGCCAGACCTTCCTGGGTGGGAGCCGCCATGATGGTTGACCAGCTATCTGTCCCTTTCCCTAGGCCCATCTCCAGATCAGCCCTGCTACACTGGCTTGGCTGAAGGCCCTGGGGCAGTTAGACAGGAAGTGCCAACATTATCTGCAGGTTATGGCCTACCTAGCCCCGTGTGCCTGTGCCCTGCCCCTCCCCCAACTCAGGCTCGCTGCAGCCCTGGAAGGTGTTCTATGACCTCACTATGCTGCCTATGACCTCATCGCTCCCTCTGCCTCCCCCACTCGCCACGTGGATGAATATTACCCACCTTTAATCTTCACACTGGCCTCAAATGCCACCTTTTCCAGCCACAAGTCCATTTGGAACCCACCTCCCTCACCTAGCCATGCAGCTGGCCTATTGCCGCCTTTCCCCTGCCCCCTCAGAGCACTCTGCCACCCCCATGGCACCTCCTGTCTTGTTCTTCTACTTCCACCACTGTGCATCCAATGCCTTTGCGATCCACGGGCCCAGTGAACATGGTTGAGTGCCCCATCTGATTTGTCAAAGAGACGAGGGGCAGGCAGAGTGTCCTAGCACTGGTCTGTCTGGGTAGCCTCACATCCTTGCCGGTTAGTTCCTCTGAAGAGCTAACCTCCATCCTTGTGATTATAAAGCCAATTCATTTTCTCTTAATTCTACCTTCTCACTCTCAAACCAAAATGGAATTCATCAAGTTGAAAAATCACTCAGTTCCATCTGGTCTACTTGCCCAGAGGGCAAAATGTAACAGCATTTGTATTTTTTCAAATCTCTCCTGGTCTAACCGCACTGGGCATTCAAAGCCCAAAACCCTACAGACCTGCTCTGAAAGTTATTCCCAAATCACCAAATCTTTGAGGTGTGCCTTACCCTCTCCAAGATGATAAAAGACACAAGGGAAGGGAAAAACACAATTAACCAAGCAGGGGAGGAAGCAGACATAAGCAGGCCGAGGGTTAATGGCAGCAACTTAAAACAAGCCAGAGGCAGTCTCCACCAAATGAGACAAGCCTCAGGGACATGCACACCTGGGAGGCAGCAAGCCAGAGAAGGGGTCTTGGCACTGCCTCCCCTTCCACTTGTCCTATGGGGCAGCGCTACCCCATTGGAATGGTTAAGGTCAGACACCAGCACCTTCAGTATGTCCTGCATCTAGAGGCGGTGAAAAGGGGAAAACAAGGGCAGGGGAAGACACAGAGAATGGCTTAGAGAGAGGCGAGGATGTCGGGGAAGGAAGAGGTGGAGTGAGGAAACAGAAGCTGAGGAAGAGCAGAGATCCATACCGTGGTCCCCCAGGCCATCCTCTCAGACTGGCCATTGCTGCCTCAACTGACAGAGGGAAAAGTCCCCAGGCCCCAGAGTCACATGAAGTGCAGTCACTGACCAGCGCGGCTCTCAGACCCTCCCCCAGACACGACCCCCACTCTCCATGTTAAAACCAGACTTCTGCAGAAGGGTTCTTTTGAACAAGGGAGGCTACAGCTCAACAATTAGAAGACACTGTTCCAATCCAATAATATCTGACAGCCTGAAACAGAAGCCCAGGGGAGGCTGTGACTTTTCTGAGGTCATCCAGAGCCAAGGCCGAATCCCAGTGCCTGGGGCTTCCTAAGGGAACAGCCTGATGGCCGGGCTGCTCTCGCTGACCTGGCTTTTCCTGAGGCCAGGGATGAGGAAGTCGCAAATACCAGCGACTATGAATGTTACAAGACCCTGTATTCTGGATTAACATGAGAACAGCAAAAACTCTAAAACTTTGTAAGTAAAACATCAGCCCTATCTGTTTCACAGATGTGGAGAGAGAGGCCCAGAAAGCTTGAACAAATTGCCTTACATCATATCCCTAGCAGAGGGAAAGGGAGCATTCAGACCCAGAATCCTTGACCAGTATCTAACACTCCCTTCCACCATCTTCCACTGTCCTCTGGATCCCCAACCCCCCATCCTCCATTGCCCCTTAGCCCCCGAGCCCCCACCAGCCTGGCCAGCCAAGACTCACATCCTCAGTTGAGTGACAACCCCGAGAAGTGGTTGTCTCAGGGCTACTGCCGTTTTTAAGGTTTTTCTTCTTTTTTCCTCCTGCAGTACCACCAGGCCTGTTCTTCTGCTGATACTCTCTTAACTGTGGAAAGGAAAAGCAGTTGATTCTCTGGAATGCCCTAAGCCCCTGCGGTCACATCCTACTTCACAGTGTTCACAAGAACTCTCATGTCCACCACTGGCTTCATGCCACCGACAACCCTTCAAGGGGCTGGAACGATCAGTTAACGTCTGAAGAACTGACAGCATGGCTTCAATAAAAGGGAATGATGGAATTTAAAATCAGCTTCCAACTCTCACTTCTGGGGTTCTGCCAAGAATCAGCAGCTGCTGGGAGCAAAACCAGAGGTAGAGGTAGAAGGTTAACATTATGTGGTCAGGAATTGTACTTTGTGTGGTTTGGAAACAAGACATTGGGTCCTTCCTTCCATATCAGAACCTCGCAGAACTTCGAGGGGCACCCCGAGGAACCCTGGACACCGAGGAGAAAGTAGAACCCAGGCATTATTCCAGCCAAGGGCCCATTATGACTTCACGACAGGTTCCGACCCAAGCCCCAGGGCGGCCTCACCAAGCTGCTCCCTGCTCCTCTGTGGCAGTGCCCTCACCCAGCTTCAAAAACTCCCCTGGGGAGGGTTCAGGCTACAAAGTTTAGTCTCTCAAAGTCTGTTCCACAGACGGTCACACAGCTGTCACTCCAGAGAGCCTGAGTGTGGGGCACTCTGCTCCCAGGGTCAGGGAAATTGAATGTGAGCCTGAGAACTCGCACACCCCCCAAAGTAAGTCTCTGGAGAGTCGAAACCTGGGGGAAAACCAAACCTGTTTTCCCGCGGTCACCCAGAAACACTGCCCACACTTCCAGCTCCCCGGGAACGGGACACATCTCACTGTCAGTGTCCGAGCTGAGGAAGGGGGTCCCCAAGTCCCCAGTCCCCTTGCAGGCAGAAGCAGAAAGGGGGTGAGGACTTAGGGGACTGGGCCGGGAGATCAAAGCCCGAGCTGGAGGTAATGACAGTCCCCGGGGGATTTGGCCTCAGTGCATCCCACTCTGCGCTACCCACGCGCTGCGCAGGGGGAGGTGGGGCGCAGGGTAGGGACCCGAGTCCTTGGAGACTGAGCCCACAGACCCCAAGGAGGTTTGGCTTCGGGAGGCCAGAGGTGAGGTCTGAGGCTGGGCCGAGGAGCCCCAGGAGCCAATGGCCCAAAGTCACCCAGGGGTGACAAGCTGGGTGCTGAGGGGGTGGTGCTGGCTGAGAGGACTTGGATGGGGGAAGGGGCGCTCGGGCTCGACCCGAGTGTCTGAGGAGCCGCACAGACCCCGGCCACGGACCTGTCGTCAGAGGGGCAGTGGGCTGGGCCGGGGACGTGACCCCGACGTTTTACCTTTTTCTTGGCCGCAGCCAGCTTGCTCAGTCGGGTTTCCTCCGACATCGCGGGGTGGGGAGGGCGTGGGGCGGAGTGGGGCACATCACCACGATCCCGGCAACCACTGCGAATTGCTCCCGGCAGCTACCGCGCAGGTGTGTGACTGAGCCAGGAGACGCAGGTTCAGGGCAGAACTAGGCGGGGCTGGGTGGGCGTGGTCGCCACACTTCAAGCCCATTGGTCAGTGAGAAAGACGAAACAAAGAGGGGCGTGGTCCGAGGCGTCAAAATGGGAGCTGAGTGTGCAGCTCTGTCACCGCCCACTCTGGGGGCGGGGCGATTTCCCTTGGGTGCGCGCGCAGCTTTCTGGGAGCCCTCTCATGGCGTCCGTCACAGAATTCTAATCAGTCTGCGGACCCCAGAGGCCGCTCTCCGGCCTGCGCCCTGGACCCCTTTTCTCCACAGGCGCCCCCGAACCGGGGCCCTCAGACCCCAGGGCTCAGGAGGTGGGCGCGGAGCGCAGAGCAGGGGACACTGCATCAGTTCATGAGCCCTTTCTGACTCCTCCCAGATGTGCCCAGAAGTTCTCGTTTCAGAAATCCCCTCGGGGACCCCTTTCACGTCCTCCAGACACTGCCCCTCTCACACCCAGCCCTTCCTCGAGGGGCCTCACACTGACCCTGCCCAGCTGGATCCCGGCGGCTCCTACTCCCGCGCCCCCATGGGCCCCCTTTCCCCTCAGAGCAGCTCCGGGGCCTCAGCCTCTCCCACGCTTCCCTCCAGGGCTGAGCAGGACCCGGCCGCAGCTGCCGCGGGGCCTTCCGGTCACGGTGAGTAGCCCGCGCCCCCCGACCCTGTGCGTGTCTGTGCCCCCCGACCTGTGAGAATGTCTGTGCCCCTGACCCATGAGGATGTCTGCGCTCCTTAGTGTGCCTGCGCCCCCCGACCCGTGAGGATGTTTGCGCTCCCAAACCGTGAGCATGGCTACGGACCCAGACCCCGTGAGGATGCTAGCACCTCCCGACCCCGTCATGGTGGCTGCACCCCCCGACCCGTGAGGATGTCTGTGCCCCTGACCTGTGAGGATGCCTGGGCCCTGCGACCCATGCAGATGGTTGTGGACCCCATCCTGTGAGGGTGCCTGTGCCCCCCAACCCGTGAGGATGTCTGTGCCCCCAAGCCGTGAGTGTGACTGCAGACCCCAACCCCATGAGGGTGGCTGCGGCAGACCCCAACCCTGTGAGGGTGCCAGCACCTCCCAACCCTGTGAAGGTGGCTGCACCCCCGACCTCTTGAGGGTGCCTGGGCCCCTCGACCCGTGAGAGTGCCTGTGCTCCCTGACGCCATTAGGGTGCCAGGGCCCTTCGAGCCTTGAGGGTGCCAGCACCGCCAACCCTGTGAGTGTGCCTGGGCCCTCCAACACTGTGAGAATGGCAGATACCAACCCCATGAGGGTGTCAGTGCCCCCGAACCCCGTGAAGGTGTCAGTGCCCCCTGACCCATGAGGGTGCCAGTGACCCCCAACCTGTGAGTGGGCCAGCACCCCTGGACTCTGTGTGGGTGGCAATGCCTTCCATCCCATGGGGAGGATGTCTATGTGCCCCCCACACAGTGGCATCATGGCTACCCCCAGCCCTCCCCCACCCCAACCACAGCCCACAGGTGGGCCTTCCTCAGTCTTCCTGGGCAGACAAAACTCTGGGAGGCTCCCGAGCTGTCTTTCAGAATCCCTCTCAGTGCCCCCTGAGGAGCGTCAGCCAAGGTAGGCACCTGCCACTCTGCCTGTCTCAGGACTGCATCTGCCCCACTGCACCAGCCCCACACTGGGGGGAACCCCTGGGACCTCAGGGCCAAGCCCCTCCCTCTCCCTACTGCAGCTCCAGACTCCCTCTTTCCTGTTTCTGTCCTTGGGCCAGCTGGCTCTCTCCTCTCCCTTCCCAGGCAGCCTTGGGACTCAGTGCAGCTGCCCAGGGCCTCCGTGGCTGAGCCTGGGGGTTCTCGGGACAGGATCCGCACCACTGGCAGATGTGGGTGCCCTCTGAGCTGTCAGAGAGGTCAGAGAGCTTGTGGTTGATGGTGTAGGGGCTGGGAACTTGGGGGGTGTTGTTGTGGGACAGCCAGAGGTCTTTGAACTTCCTCCTGGGCGTGTCACACCTGCCCCAATCGGAGCTGTGCTGCTGGGGACAGGGGGTATCCTGCCCCCTGGCCTGGGAGCCCCAGCACAGGCCATGGTGAAAGGCCGGGGGTCACCTCGTCCCTTGGGTGTGCAGTTGAGCAGTGGCCAGGGTGAAGCATTCGGTTGCTTGATGACCTCAAATCCTGAGAATCCTCTGCACCCATCAGCCCAGGCAAGGCAGGGACCCGCAGCCTTCCTGCCTCCCACCTGGGCATTGTCACACCTGCTACTGGCTGAAGGTGGGGTCCTCAGCCCCAGACGAAGCCCCTTAGCCAGGGCAGGTCAGCTACTCTGAGTTCCGCCCAGCTGGGCCACAGAGTTGGCCCAGGGCCCCACCTGCCACTCTTCGCTGGCCTCTGACTCTCCCTCTTCTGCTTTTCCCCAGCAGGGAGGGCCCCGCCTTGCCTCCACGACCTGCAGCCCCCTGACCAGCCGAGGCTCCCCTCTTAGATTTTTGAGTTTGTGGCCACCTGCCCGCCCTGCCTCCTCAGGGTCCCGTCTGAGGACGCTGGGCTTTTTGAGCACCCGAGGGGCCTCCGGCGACCCCTCCAGCTGTCCATTTTAGCTGCCCGCTCCTGGTTCAAGCAGGGTTCTTCCTCCTATCTTTCTCCATCAGGCCTGGTGGCTGCCATATGGGCCTCCCGAGGCTAGTGCTGGCCCTGGCCAGTGGGTCCAAAGGCAGGGCCATCAGGGAGGAGGGAAGTCTGAGAGGGCCAGGCTTGTGTCAGGACTGTGGCTGTGCTGCCTGGGTGCTGTGTGAGAGGTGGCGTGAGTGGCAAGGGAGGCCCTCTCCAGCCTCCACCCTGACTCCCTGGAAGCTCTGGTCACCCACTCCAGCTCCTCCTCCCATCTTCCTTCCCCTTCCTGTCCATGGCCTTTTCCAGAAAGCTCACCCACGTGCCCACCTGCTGCTGCTTCCCACCTCCGCCCTGCCCACCAGTGCTGTGGCCTGGCTACTCTTGCCTTACCACCTGTCTCCCTCCTCTCTCTCCGTTGTTCTCTCTGCTTTCTCTCCCACTGCCAGACGATTGGGTCAGGCAAGGCCGTCCTGTCCTGAGAGACCCAGGCCCCCCTTTGACATCTAACCAGATCCTTCCTCTTCCTCGGAGACCTCCCTTTGCCAGTCTGTCCAGAGAGCTGCTCTGTGATTTGACAGTGGCCCTCAGCCCCAAAGCCTCCCCTTCTTCTGTGACTTTCTGTTGTGTGGTGATCTCACACCTCCAAGCATGACCTTGGTGAAAATGTGTGCCCCTCTGTGGTCCTGCTCCTTCCCTGTTCTATAAATATCTATAAATACTCATACACACACATGCACACACACACACGGGTGTGCGCACACACACACACACGTGGCAGTGCCCCTGGAGTTGCAGTGTAAGGAGACCAGCCTGGAAGAGGCCTCTTCACCCCTCTGAATGCTCAGCACAGCACAGAGGCTGCCCACTGCTGGCAGGCCCTGCTGCCTTGTGCAGTGCCCGTCCGCAAGTGACTCTTGCCCAAGATGCCCTTGCCCAGGTGCCCCCGCCTAGCAATGACCTTCACACAGATGCTCTCCTCACCCATGATGCCCCCAGGCCCAAAGTGAACCTCACCCAGACTGCCCTTACCCATGATACCCCTGCCCCAGAAGTGACTCTTGCCCCTGCCTGGGTGCTCCCACCCAGCAATGTCCCTCACCCAGATGCCATCCCTGAAATTGACCTCACCCGAAGATGACCCTGCTTCAGAAGAGACCCTTGCCCGAAGATGCCCTTGCCTGGAAGCCCCCTCCAGCAATGACCCTCACCCAGATGCCCTTGCCTGAAAATGACCTTGCCTGAAAATGCCCCTGGCCCAGAAATGACCCTAACCCATGATGCCCTGGGCTGGAAGTGACCCTTACCCAGTGAAGCAACCACCAGAGATGACCCTCACCTAGATGCCCCTGGCCTGGAAGTGACCCTTGACCAGCGATGCCCTTGCCAATGCCCCCTGCACAGAGATGACCTCACCCTGCGACGCTGTCCTCACCCAGATGCCCTCACCCTGATGCCCTCTGATCTGAAGTGAACCTCTCCCAGATTGCACTTACCCATAATGCCCTTCCTCCACAGAAAATAGTTCCCAGGTCTGCCAATTCCCAGGGTCCCTGTGTAGGCGTGGGCAGGCTCCAGCACAGCGCGCTGAGGTGCTAGGACAGTCCCTCCTCAGGGAACAGTTCCTGGAGTCTTCCCATCACCAGGATCCCCCGTGGATGCGTGGGCGGTTCAAGCTAGGTGTGCTGAGGTGCTAGGACCCTCCCTCTTCAGGGAACAGTTCCCATGGTCTGCGGACCCAGGGCCCCCCGTGGAGGCGTGGGCAGGCTCCACCACAGCACTCTGAGCTGTGAGGACCCTCCCTCCTCAGGGAACAGTTCCCGGGGTCTTCTGAACTTAGGGTCCCCCTGGAGGTGTGGGTGGGCTCCTGCACAGCACGCTGAGGTACTAGCCCCTCCCTCCTCAGGGAACAGTTCCCTAAGTGCCGAACCCCAGGGTTCTCTGTGGATGTTGAGCACAGTGCGCTGAGATACGAGGACCCTCCCTCCTCAGGGAACAGTTTCTGGAGTGCTGAACCCCAGGGTCCCTCGTGGGTGCTGACGCCGGGCTCCAGCACAGCGCGCTGAGCTGTGTGTGCGGATTCGCGTCTGTTTCGGGGGTAAATCCTGGCAAAAAGAGAAAAGCGTGGACTGCAGGCATCAGGCGAGGTGAGTGTTGGCAGTGGCCGGCTGCAGTCGCTCTTCCATGTGTGTTTCAATGGCTTTGTTTTTTTCAGTGTTAAAGCATTTGCAAAGTAGATATTTTAAAACTCAGAACACTATATACTTATGTAGTTATGTCTGTTAAAAGAGCTCTGGGGGGGGCTGGCTCTGTGGCGTAGCAGGTAAAGCTGCTGCCTGGGACACTTGGCACAGGTTCGAGTCCTGGCTTCTTCACTTCCAATCCTGCTCCCTGCTAATGGGCCTGGAAAGCAGCAGAGGATGGCCCAAGTGCTTGGGACTCTGCTCCAACATCAGAGACAGAGGAGAAGCAGCTCCTGACTCCTGCCTTCTGGCTTCACCCTGGCCCAGCGCTTTCTGTTATAGGCATTGGGGGGGGGTGATCCCCTGGATGTGTAGGGAGATTCTGTACAGAGATAAGAAATCAAGGTCTTTTAACAGGAAGTAGTCTTATTATTTATTTGTAAGGCCCAGGTGGAATTTCTTATCCAAAAGCCTGAGCACAGGACAAAGAGGGGTATCTTAGTTTCTTTGTTTCCCTTATATGGCTACACACATACATTTGATTGGATAGTCTATTGTTACATGACTGCCACAGGTATTGATACAATACTGTGTATGCATACATAGTTACTGATGATTTTTTTTTTGCACACATGTACTGAGCTGCAGAACCTGAAATGGATATACATCAGCAGATAGGGTGGTTGCTGGAGCAGGTTCTTTTCCTCAGCTTAGTATAGAAATAAAAAGCCAGGAAACAATTTGCCAAGAGGCAGAAACTTTTATTTGACAGAAAAGAATCTTTTATTTGATTGACAAGCCACAGAAAAAGTGGTCTGAGAGGAGACCAGGCAGAGTGCCCGAGTGGGACACTGGCTTTGAGGAAGTGTCCTGAGTTTTTAAGGCATTACTGTATTTTTTCCTTGGGTCATTCTGTGGGGGTGCCCATTGAGCGGGAGTTTCACAGGCTGTATGTTGATTGGCTAGGGGCCCATGGAGATAGTGTTTGGGGTCTCCTGGAGATGGCCCTTCTCTCCCTTAGGGGCTCAACCCCCTCCTCTGCTAGCTGTTACGATTTAAGGGGGCCGGCTCTGTGTCATAACAGATAAAGCTGCCGCCTGCAGTGCTGGCATCCCATATGGATGCCAGTTCGAGACCCAGCTGTTCCACTTCTGATCCAGCTCTCTGCTATGGCCTGGGAAAACAGTAGATGGTCCAAATCCTTGGGCTCCTGCACCCACATGGGAGACCTGGAAGAAGCTCTTGGCTTCTGGCTTCAGATCAGCTCAGCTCCAGCCATTGTGGCCATTTGGGGAATGAACCAGCAGATGGAAGACCTCTATGCACCCCCCCTTTCTGCCTCTCCTTATCTCTGCATAACTCTGACTTTCAAATAAATAAATTAATCTTTTTTAAAAAAGTATGATTTAAAACCACAGGGATCAAACAAAATAGCAGGGATCTCCTGGAGCCAGTCTGACTCTCCCCAGGAGTTCAGCCCCTTCCTCTGTCAGTGCTGAGTGAAAGATTGTAACCACCCTGAAGATGTTATTTAAAGGTCACACATGCAGCCCAAGAAGCTATTAGTGGGGGAGATGTCAGTTGGTCAGCTGGCAGCCTGCTTGTGAAGAACATCCAACCTTTGTCTGAGGGCCCACAGAACCCCCAGCCCCACTAGAGGCCTCAGATAGCATGTACAGTTGACACATTCATAGGCAGGCAGATCACAACCACATTTCATTTCCAGGACAGATTCCTCCCCTTTGCTTCTTCTTAGGAAGGCTTCTACCACAACTTTAATCCTGTCAGTAAGAAATAATTTTAATTATAAGCCAAAGGCCTCTACTCCAGATGAAAGATCTCTCTCTCTCTCTCTTCCCCTCTCTTAGCCTGACTTTCAAATAAGTAAACTAAATAAGTACATAAAAAAAGCTTTATATAAAATGAGTGGTTCATTTGAACAGAGGAGTGATATATATGTCCAGAAGTACCAGAGGGAAACTGGCTTTGGGCCCCCTCAAGGAGTGAGCAGAGAGTTTTTCTCAGATGAAGCAAATGGAGGAAGTATCTGAGAGGGCACAGCCAGGGGACTGCCCCTTTGTTGTGCTTCCTGGTGAGGTCCCAGGCTATGGAGGTACTCAGCAGGTGGGCTGTTTGTTATCCTCTAAGGTTGGATTTTAAATTCTTGTAGAAGTTAAAAGAAAGGGCTCTATTTAAATATTTGTAGAAGTCCATTTAAAAGAAATGGCTCCAAGTTAAGTGTTATTTGACATGCTAATGGGTAACTCAAAACATTTTCCTCTTTGGGACAGGCCCCATAGAGACGCCAAACCTATGCTGTGCATTGGTGAGAAAAAGGCTTCCTGAGAACTCTGCAGAAGAGAGGTTTCAGGTAGAAAAATGGAATTCAAAATAACCATTCATGTTTCTTCAAAATTCCATTAGAATGTTAGGATAGGTATTCTAGCATGCATGGCTCAAGGTCTGAGTGATTGTGATATGAATCACATTGACTATAGATTGCTTTGGGTAGTATTGCAGTCTTGAAAGATTTAAGTCTTCTAATACATTAGCATGACATGTCCTTATATTTATTTTGTATTTATTTCATTTCCTTCACTAATGTTTTGTAATTTGAGGAGTGTGAGTCTTGGCTCAATGATAACTTTATACATAAATACAATGTTACTTGTTGTGAGCATAGTAATGGCACTAAGGCTGTGTTGGTTCCAATAAGAATTTTATTATGGAGTGGGGAAGTCAGACATTCTAATTCACACAACACACTGGGCAAACTGACCACCCAAGGTTCCCAAAGTACCTCTGATACTCCTCACAAGGTGTCTTAGCCATGGGGGCATCCGCATGGGTGGTGCCCCCAAGCCAAAGAATGAAAGGGTGAGTAGAGTCTCGGCTTCAGGTGAGCAGGGCTTCAATGTCAGATGAGCTCAGAGCTGGCATCAGGCAAGCAGGCCTCAGCATTGGGTCAGCTCAGATTCTCAGCATCGGGCAGGCACAGGGCTGGCTGAGAGAACTCTCTTGTTCTGAGTGCAGTGGGTTAACCTGGAGCTGTTGCTCTGCTGCTCTCAGGAGAGTCTGCTCAGAGTCTCCCTGGGCCTCTTCAGTCTGCAGTTTGTATACACTTTTGTTGCTCAGCATAGGGCCGATAAGGTCCTGAGGAAGGTGTGTGTGGGTCATGGGTGGTTCTTATCCAGTCCATGCACATCTCCTGCAGTCAGCTTAGCTGTTGCTTATTGCTAATAGTGTGGTGAGGCTGTGTAATCTCTGCTCCTTACATGTAAGTGAGACAAGTGTGAGTATGCCTGCATTTATGAGTGTGGTTGTGCATGTGTGTGTTTGTATTTGTGTGCACACATAATGCTTCTATGGGTATGTGAGGGTGTCTTATGCTTACATGTGTGAGTGTGTGACTGTAGTGAATGTGGTTGTGTGTGTGTGAATGTGAAGGGTTAAAAAGTTAAAAGCCGCTTCCCCCCCCCAACCTCCTCTGGTGAACTTTCCTGACCTCGTTAGACTTGCTCTGCATAGCCATTCTCTGTAAAGTTAATTAGTCAGTAAATTACCCCAATGTGAGCGTAACCTTAGTTTCACCTAAGTAAGATAGAAGAAGTCACCGTATATCTCTTTGCCTCCTGGAACTCTGACCCCACCATGTGTCCCTTATCGCCATTCAGCTGCATTCCTAGGTATCATCAAGGCAGTTCCTGCAATCTTGTGTGGCCCTCCCTTTTGGCAATAGGAGACTTTTTGATACTCCCTGTATAGGCCATATGGTTCTTTGAGGTCTAATCAGGCCCTTACTCGGTATCCTATACTCCCTGTATTCATAAATCAACTGATTGTAAAATCACTTAACTTGTATCAATTGTTTACTCTATACCACTGTCTGCTCTATGCAATGATTGATGTTCTTTGTTTCAATGTGTATAAAAACCCCAACCCAAGACTATTCGAGGCCGCTCGCCTGTACTGGGACGGGGGCCCCGACATGTTGGAACATCAATAAACTTTACCCTTTGTTAATTACATGAGAGAAGGTCTCTTGGAGCGTTTTTGGGGTGGCAAGAGCAATTCAACTCTAATTCAACTGTAACATATGGAGGTCCCACCGAGATAGCTCTGCTGCCCACGGACGTCTCCAACGGACATCTCTCGGGGTAAGTAAAGGCGCCTAAAGGATAGGGACTCTGTGCACGTGCATTTCTGTTTCTGTATCTGGTTCAGGCCTGAAGCGGTTTCGGGCTGGCATGGTAGACGTTGGGCTGGCAGACGTGCCCAGAAGCCACAACGCTACAGCCTCGAGGGATGCCTCGGGAGGACCGGGAGACTGAGGACGCTCAGCGAAACTCCCATCTGGAATTCCCGCGGTCGGGAATTTGGTGCCAGCATCAGTATTCATCCTTTTCTTTCAGGTTTTACTTCTATTGCATAAACTGTTTTCAGACTCACATTTTGTATTGCCGGCATTGTCACAGGACTCTGATGCGGTTCCAGAGTCTGTGTTTGTCTGTTTGTGTGTGGCATTGTCGCGAGACTCTGAAGTGGTCCCAGAGTCTGCATTTGTAGGTTCTGAAGTGGTTCCAGAACTTGCATTTGTATTGTCGGCATTGTCACAGGGCTCTGATGCGGTTCCAGAGTCTGTGTTTGTCTGTTTGTGTGTGGCATTGTCGCGAGACTCTGAAGTGGTCCCAGAGTCTGCATTTGTAGGTTCTGAAGTGGTTCCGGAACTTGCATTTGTATTGTCGGCATTGTCACAGGGCTCTGATGCGGTTCCAGAGTCTGTGTTTGTCTGTTTGTGTGTGGCATTGTCGCGAGACTCTGAAGTGGTCCCAGAGTCTGCATTTGTAGGTTCTGAAGTGGTTCCGGAACTTGCATTTGTATTGTCGGCATTGTCACAGGGCTCTGATGCGGTTCCAGAGTCTGTGTTTGTCTGTTTGTGTGTGGCATTGTCGCGAGACTCTGAAGTGGTCCCAGAGTCTGCATTTGTAGGTTCTGAAGTGGTTCCGGAACTTGCATTTGTATTGTCGGCATTGTCACAGGACTCTGATGCGGTTCCAGAGTCTGTGTTTGTCTGTTTGTGTGTGGCATTGTCGCGAGACTCTGAAGTGGTCCCAGAGTCTGCATTTGTAGGTTCTGAAGTGGTTCCAGAACTTGCATTTGTATTGTCGGCATTGTCACAGGGCTCTGATGTGGTTCCAGAGTCTGTGTTTGTCTGTTTGTGTGTGGCATTGTTAGAAGATTCTCTTGTCATTTAGCATTTGTATGGGATGCCGGGATGGCTCCCGTTTGGTAGGTTTAGAATCTGCATATGTATTGCCAGCATTGTTGCGGGGCTCTGAAGTGGTCCCGGAGTCTGCCTTTGTATCGCTGGCATCGTCACGAGGCTCTGAGGTGGTTCCAGAGTCTGCGCGACCAGTAGCTTATCTCAGATTCTTTGTAGACACTTTGTGTGGTCGTTGTGTGCTGATTTTCTACACTGTTTGTCTGTTCGTGTATATCGTGTTGACTGCTAATATGGGCCAGACTGTGTCTACACCTTTGTCTAATTTTGAATCATTGGTCAGAGGTAAGCGGCCGGGCGCATGACCTCTCTTTGATAGTCAAGAAGGCGAAATGGCAGACCTACTGTGCCTCTGAATGGCCAGCTCTCGGGGTGGACTGGCCCCCTGGTGGCTCTTTCCATCTACCACTCATCAGGAGAGTGAGGGAAGCCGTGTTTCAGCCTGGTCGCCAGGGACACCCGGATCAACAGCCGTACATCTTAGTTTGGCAAGATTTGTGTGAGAATCCTCCCGAATGGGTAAAATCTTTTCAGCCACCGCCTGACTCTCGGGCTGCAACTTTGCCGATAAAAACGCTGAATCCCGCGGTAGCGCCAAAGCCGCCACCGGTGTTGCCCGAGTCTCAACAAGATCTTGTAACCCTTGACTCATTACCTCCTTACTCCCGAACACCCCTGTACCCCTCTCTCCCTTCTCCGCCTCCTACCTCTCCTGCGTCTCCCAGCCCCCCACCTTCCAGCGGACCTGAGAGTCCTTTCAGTACCGCTTCGGCTCCTTCCGAGCCTCCTGCATCTCCCCCATCATTGGGGGGGCCAGCACAGGGAACTCGGAGTAAGAAAGCGCAAAGTCCGCAGGACGCGGTGATACTCCCGCTACGACCAATTGGAACGATGGTGGAGGGTGGGGACGGAGATGGTCTGCAGGCACTCCAGTATTGGCCATTTTCCTCCTCTGATCTTTATAACTGGAAAAATAACAACCCTCCTTTTTCAGAGGACCCTACTCGCCTGACGAACTTGGTCAAGTCACTAATGTTTTCCCATCAGCCCACCTGGGACGATTGTCAGCAGCTGTTAAATACACTCTTCACCTCAGAGGAGCGGGAGAGAATACTTATGGAAGCTAGAAAGAACATCCTTGGACCGGATGGGAGACCAACATGGCTCCAGCACCTCATTGATGATTCTTTCCCCTTGCGCCGACCTGACTGGGACCCTAACACCTGAGCAGGTAGGGAGCATCTGTCCATCTATCGCCAGTCTCTAATGATAGGACTCCGAGCTGCGGCCCGGAAGCCCACTAATTTGGCTAAGGTAAGGGAAGTACTACAGGGACCAGAAGAGACGCCCTCTATGTTTTTGGAGAGATTAATGGAAGCATATCGTAGGTACACCCCATTTGACCCCCAATCAGAGGGGCAAAGAGGTTCAGTGTCTATGGCTTACATAGGACAGTCCGCCCCCGATATCCGCCATAAGCTACAGCGCTTGGAGGGGCTCCAAGACCTGACATTGCGGGACTTGGTAAAGGAAGCAGAAAAGGTGTACTATAAAAGGGAGACAGAGGAAGAGAAAGAGCAGCGAAAAGAAAGGGAACGAGAGGAAAAGGAAAAGCAGCGGGCAGCTGAGAGAGAGGAGCAGGAAAGAAAAAAGGAACTAGAAAGGGAGGAACGGGAAAGTGCTAGAGAAAAGAAAAGAAACCAAGAATTAGCAAGAATTTTGGCTGCTGTGGTAGATAAACAAGAAGGTAAAAGAGTCGGGCCAGGCCGGCGGTGCCGGCCTCCCTTAGACTCAGATCGATGTGCTTACTGCAGGGACAAGGGACACTGGGCGAGAGACTGCCCCAAGAAAAAAACGATGCCTCCCAAATCTAGCACAGCCACCGCTTTGGCCCTAAAGGAGGAGGATGATTAGGGGCGTCGGGGCTCAGATCCCCTCCCCGAGCTCAGGGTAAATTTTAACGTGGAGGGGACCCCCATAAATTTCGAAGTTGACACGGGAGCAGTCTATTCAGTGCTGCGGGAGCCCTTGGGTCCCCTGTCCAGCAAGAGATCGCTGGTGCAGGGGGCTAACGGCAGTCAATATCGGCCGTGGACTACGAAACGGACTATGGACTTGGGTAGGGGAAAAGTTCAGCACTCCTTCCTAGTCATCCCTAATTGTCCGGCTCCACTAATGCGGAGAGATTTGCTTACCAAATTAAGGGCTCGAATAACCTTTGAACCGGCTGGGCCCCGAGTGGAGTTTCTAAATCCCATAGTAGACGCTCCAGTGGCTACGGTATTGACCATGTCGGTGGAAGATGAGTACCGACTCCATGAAAAGCCAAAAGAAACTAAAGAATTAGAAATTCAAACCTGGCTTACTGCTTATCCTAACTCTTGGGCAGAAACGGCGGGATTGGGGCTGGCTGTATGTCAGCCCCCGGTGGTCGTCATTTTAAAAACCAGTGCAGGGCCGGCGCCGCGGCTCACTAGGCTAATCCTCCGCCTAGCGGCGCCGGCACACCGGGTTCTAGTCCCGGTCGGGGCGCCGGATTCTGTCCCGGTTGCCCCTCTTCCAAGCCAGCCCTCTGCTGTGGCCAGGGAGTGCAGTGGAGGATGGCCCAGGTGCTTGGGCCCTGCACCCCATGGGAGACCAGGAAAAGCACCTGGCTCCTGGCTCCTGCCAGCGGATCAGCGTGGTGCACCGGCCGCAGCGCGCCGGCCGCGGCGGCCATTGGAGGGTGAACCAATGGCAAAAGGAAGACCTTTCTCTCTGTCTCTCTCTCTCACTGTCCACTCTGCCTGTCAAAAAAAAAAAAAAAAAAAAAAACCAGTGCAGTCCCGGTTCGGGTCCGACAATACACTATGAGTAAAGAGGCCAGGGAAGGAATTCGGCCCCACATAAAAAGACTACTTGCCTTGGGAGTCCTAAAGACTTGTCACTCAGCTTGGAACACGTCCCTACTGCCAGTTAAAAAGCCTGGAACACCGGACTATCACCCGGTGCAGGACCTAAGGGAGGTCAATAACCGTGTACAGGACATCCATCCCACTGTGCCCAATCCCTACAATCTGCTAAGCACTCTTAGCCCTGATCGTGTTAGGTATTCTGTACTGGATCTGAAAGATGCCTTCTTTTGCTTGAGATTGCATAATGACAGCCAGCTACTGTGCCTTTGAGTGGCAGGACCCTGAGGAGGGGATATTGGGACAATTGACTTGGACTCTGTTACCGCAAGGTTTCAAAAATTCGCCAACCATATTTAATGAGGCTCTTCACCAAGACCTGAGCCACTTCCGGAGGGACCACCCGGAGGTGACCTTATTGCAGTATGTAGATGACCTGCTGCTGGCCGCTGCGACTCGGGAACACTGTGAGTACGGAACAAAATCGCTGCTGCAGGAGCTGGCTCGGCTAGGTTACAGGGCCTCGGCCAAAAAGGCTCAGCTATGCAGGAGGGAGGTCACCTTCTTGGGATATACTCTTAAGAATGGAAAACGCTGGCTAACTGAAGCCCGTAAAAAGACTGTGACTCAAATTCCTGTCCCCACTACTCGAAAACAGCTTCGAGAGTTTTTGGGGACGGCAGGATTTTGTAGACTATGGATTTCAGGATTTGCGTCTCTAGCTTCTCCCCTCTACCCATTGCTCAAGGGAGATAAAAAATTTGAGTGGGGGTCGGAACAGCAACAAGCATTCGATGGCATTAAACAGGCGCTGTTATCGGCACCAGCCCTAGCCTTGCCAAACATTGAAAAGCCTTTCACCCTTTACATTGAGGAGCAAAAAGGGGTGGCCAGGGGAGTCCTGACCCAGACCCTAGGACCCTGGAAGAGGCCGGTGGCCTATCTGTCCAAACGACTGGACTCCGTTGCGAGCGGGTGGCCCCGATGCTTAAAGGCTATCGCCGCTGCCGCCCTGCTGACCAAAGACGCGGACAAATTAACTTTGGGACAGAAACTAACCATCATAGCTCCGCACTCCTTAGAGAGTGTCATACGCCAGCCACCTGACAGGTGGCTCTCGAATGCTCGCATCACTCATTACCAGAGCATTCTTCTGGACAAGGAACGAGTTACCTTCGGCCCACCTACTGTGCTGAATCCCGCCACCCTGCTACCAGATGAAACCGCTGACCCTGTCATCCACACCTGCCAGGATATCTTGGTGGAAGAAGCCGGCGTCCGCCGAGACTTGACAGATCAGCCTCTGCCCAACCCGGAGGTAACATGGTTCACGGACGGGAGCAGCTTCATATCAAACGGTAAGCGGCGGGCCGGGGCAGCGGTAGTCAGCGCAACGGACATTATTTGGGCGGCCAGCCTGCCGGAAGGAACTTCGGCCCAAAAGGCTGAACTAATCGCCTTAACTAAGGCATTGGAACTGGCGGAGGGAAAAAGAGCAAATATATATACTGACAGTCGCTATGCTTTTGCCACAGCCCACGTCCATGGGGCGATTTACCAACAGCGAGGACTACTAACCTCAGCAGGAAGAGAAATAAAACAAAAGACTGAAATCCTCTGTTTGCTAGCTGCAGTCTTACTACCCGCCAAGCTGGCAATAATCCATTGCCCTAGCCATCGGAAAGGGGCTGACCCGGTGGTCATGGGGAACCGGAGGGCGGATGAAGAAGCTAAGGCAGTTGCCCTACGAGACCCTGAAATACTAAGCGTCCTTGTAGCAGAGAGGGAAAGTGAACTCCCATCAGAAACAGGGGAGGACTCATCGGAAAAACAGGCCCTTTCTTATTTATAACAAGTCCACCAGTTCACTCACCTTGGGGCGCAAAAGCTACAAAGCTTGTTAAGAAATCAGCCATTTTCTCTCTCTCCTTCTGACAATAGGCGACTGGCAGAGCGGGTTACCAAGAACTGTAAGGCCTGCCAAGCGGTAAATGCCCACCCAACTCAAACACCAAGCGGGAAGAGACTAAGGGGGAATAGACCGGGGCAATATTGGGAAGTAGATTTTACTGAAGTCAAACCGGCTAGGTGTGGCTATCGATACTTGCTAGTTTTTGTAGACACATTCTCAGGGTGGGTGGAGGCCTACCCCACCCGCAAGGAAACAGCCCTGGTTGTGGCCAAAAAGATTATGGAAGAAATCTTTCCCCGGTTTGGGCTTCCCAAGGTGATTGGGTCTGATAATGGGCCAGCGTTCGTGGCACGGGTAAGTCAGGGATTGGCTAAAATACTGGGAATTGCCTGGAAGTTGCATTGTGCTTACCGACCTCAAAGCTCAGGACAGGTAAAAAGAATGAATAGAACAATTAAGGAAACTTTGGCTAAATTGGCTATGGAGACTGGCTTAAAGGATTGGACTATGCTCCTACGTTATGCTTTGTTCCGGGCTAGAAACACTCCTTCTCCTACTATGTTTAACCTCACCCCTTTTGAAGTACTGTATGGTTCCCCGCCCCCGGTTGAAAGTTTTGCCACTACTATAGATACCCAATCTTTGCCTTATACCCCCTTAATTGTTAGGCTAAAGGCCCTGGAGGACATCCAGAGATTCGTTTGGAGGCAGCTCTCCGCACATTACCAGCCAGGAGAAGTGACTGCGCCACATCGCTTCCAGGTTGGAGACTCTGTCTACGTAAGAAGGCACAACCAGAGCAACTTGGAACCACGCTGGAAAGGACCCTACGTGGTGCTCCTTATGACACCGACGGCTGTAAAGGTAGATGGCATCACTAACTGGATCCATGCATCTCATCTCAAACCTGCACCTGCGCCGGGGCCCGGATGGCGGCTTGAAAAGACTGACAACCCGTTTGAACTTCGGATTCGCCGTGTGGGTGGTGGGAATGGGGGTCCTGCCCCTAGCTTGTAGTAATCCACACGAGCCTCAGTTGTTGACGTGGGAAGTAGTCTCCCCCATAGGATGCATAGCTTGGTCTGTTCAGGGGACTCATACGCCGGGAACTTGGTGGCCCCCGTTATATCCTGATATATGCCAACTAGTGGTAGGATTAGATGATTGGGACTTGGAGGACCTCAATGAGGTCCCCCTTACTCTCCCACATGACCCTAACAATGCTCACACTCACCGGGGGTCGGGGTTGCTGGGTTGCGGGTTGCCAGATAAAAGATGCCTGTTAAGGCAGTTAGACTATTATGTTTGTCCTAAAGATGGAAGATCCAGACAACAGGAAAGACAATATGGGGGGCTAGAATCGTTGTATTGCAAAGCATGGGGATGTGAGACCACGGGGTCAGTCCACTGGAAGCCTTCCTCCCAGTGGGATTGGATTTCTGTTCACCGCAATTACATCCCAGAGGGTTATACAATGTGTCTATTTAACCCAAAAGTCCCTGGGTGGTGCCATTCGACCCCTCTCTGCAACCCTCTTAACATCACTTTTACTAACAAGGGAAAAGAATTATCCACACTGGCTGAATGGATAAAAGGCAGAACTTGGGGCCTGCGGTACTATGTTTCAGGGACTGATTTTGGTTTATGGTTTACTATAAGGTTAAAAAAGACAGTAGCCCCCGTAGCAATAGGCCCAAATCCAGCGGTAAGGCCAAACCCCATCCCCGAGGTCAAACCTAAACCCCCATTTAAGCCTGCCCCCACTGAGGCCCCAAGTCCTAAGGTTACTCTGCCCACCTCATCAGCAGTTTCCATCACCTCCAGTATCCGACTGGAGACACACCCCCTCTTTAATCTCATCAAAGGAGCCTATACTGCTCTTAATTACACACAAGGAGGGATTAAGCCCTGTTGGCTGTGCCTATCGGCAGCGCCCCCTTATTATGAGGGAACCGCTATTAATGGGTCACCCAGACCCATGAATTCCACCTCTTGCGATTGGGCAGGGGGACATAAACTTACTCTCCCAGCGGTCTCGGGGCAGGGGTTATGCATTGGGAGAGCCCCACCAACAGTTGCAAGGACACTCTGTAATAACACTGTTGTTCTTAATACCTCCCTTTCTGGGTATTGGGCACCGCAGGACGGTGCCTGGTGGGCATGTAATACTGGAATTACTCCCTGCATCTCAATTTCTATATTTAATCAGAACAAAGACTACTGCATCATGGTCCAGCTGTTACCGAAAATATTGTACCATGATGCCAGCTCCTTTGAGGATGCAATGGAAAACAAAGTACTTAGAGTTAAGCGAGAGCCTGTATCCCTGACCTTGGCAGTCCTCCTAGGCCTTGGAACAGCTGCAGGCATTGGAACCAGAGCAGCAGCCCTAGTGACAGGAGAACAACATTTATCTCAGCTAAAGGTAGCCATAGCCCAAAATATCAAAAACATAGAAGACTCAGTCACGGCATTAGAACAGTCCCTAACCTCCCTATCCGAAGTGGTGTTGCAAAATAGAAGAGGGCTGGACCTCATTTTTATGAAAGAAGGAGGCCTATGTGCAGCCCTCAAGGAAGAATACTGTTTCTATGTAGACAAAACCGGGGTAGCAAGAGATAATATGGCTCAGCTTCGTAAACGTCTCAAGGAATGACAATGGGATAAAATTCAACAACAGGGATGGTTTGAGTCATGGTTTACCAAGTCACCGTGGTTAACTACCTTACTGTCAGCCATCACTGGCCCCTTAGTAGTTCTGCTCCTGATCGTTACCATAGGCCCTTGCATGTTAAATAGGCTTGTCACATTTCTTCAGAAGCAAGTCGAAAATGTTAAACTCATGGTAATTCGTCAACAATATGTAAGACACGGGGAAGGGGAAACAGATGGTCTCTAAGATTAGAGACCCTGGCCTAAGAGGAGTGGGGAATGAAGGGTTAAAAAGTTAAAAGCCGCTTCCCCCCCCCCCCCAACCTCCTCTGGTGAACTTTCCTGACCTTGTTAGACTTGCTCTGCATAGCCATTCTCTGTAAAGTTAATTAGTCAGTAAATTACCCCAATGTGAGCGTAACCTTAGTTTCACCTAAGTAAGATAGAAGAAGTCACCGTATATCTCTTTGCCTCCTGGAACTCTGACCCCACCATGTGTCCCTTATCGCCATTCAGCTGCATTCCTAGGTATCATCAAGGCAGTTCCTGCAATCTTGTGTGGCCCTCCCTTTTGGCAATAGGAGACTTTTTGATACTCCTGTATAGGCCATATGGTTCTTTGAGGTCTAATCAGGCCCTTACTCGGTATCCTATACTCCCTGTATTCATAAATCAACTGATTGTAAAATCACTTAACTTGTATCAATTGTTTACTCTATACCACTGTCTGCTCTATGCAATGATTGATGTTCTTTGTTTCAATGTGTATAAAAACCCCAACCCAAGACTATTCGAGGCCGCTCGCCTGTACTGGGACGGGGGCCCCGACATGTTGGAACATCAATAAACTTTACCCTTTGTTAATTACATGAGAGAAGGTCTCTTGGAGCGTTTTTGGGGTGGCAAGAGCAATTCAACTCTAATTCGACTGTAACAAATGTAGTGTGTCTGCATGTGAAGGTGTGGGTGAATGCATGTGAGTGTGCATATGTTTGGTCTCATGGGCTGCTGGGCCTAGCACTGCCCTCAGCACCTGCTAACTGCCTCCCACCCACAGTGGGCCCAGCACAGGGACCACATTGTTGGGGTGACCAGGATCACCCTTGGAGCCATGGAGTTGGAGCCTGGCTCTGCCATGCGGCCAGGCTGTGGGTGCAGATGGCCATGCTGGAGGATGATATGGAGGAGGAGCATGAGGGCCAGTTGAGTGAGTGGAGCCAGCCCCCATGTGCTTCCACCTTCCCCAGAGATGGGGTGGGTGCTGTCCTCCAGGGGCTGGTGCAGGCCCCCTCTCTGTTCATCACACCCGTGTACCCTGCACCCTGCCAGACCCCTTCCCTGGGGCAGTCCTGCCCAGTTAACCCCTTCACCTGTCTGTCAGAGATATGCACAGAGGAAGCGGATGCCCTGGGTTTCCCGAGAGCCTTCGCTTTGTGGCCTTTGTTTAGAGGATGTGTGCTCCAGGGCTGCCTGGAGGCCAGACATGACCTTAGTCACCTGGGTGGGGGCTGGACTGATCCTTGCCCACAGCAGTGCTTACCCCTGGCTCAATGGCAGATGAGGAGAGGGAGGCCAAGGTGGGACTCACCCCAGGTATCCTGGCAGGCAGGCCACAAACTTCCCACTGTGGCCCAGTGCAGTAACAGGGACTCTGGATGTGGGGGGTTGGAGACAATACCCTTGCAAGGAGGCTGCTCACAGCCCTGAGCCCTTCTGCCCACAGGTTCCCTGATCCCACCCTGGGGGCAGCTGGACAGCACCCTTGTTGCTGTGTCCATCTTTAACCTGCTGAGTGGCCTCATCTACCTTCTGTTCAAGCTGTCACCCAGGTAAGTAGGTAGTGCGTATGTATGTGTGCATGTGTGTATATGGTGAGTCGGACATCAAGGGTCACCCCTTCCCACCTCTCACTGGCTGATCCTGGATTAGGTAGGGTTTTCAAGTCTCTACCCTGGGCCAGTGGTGAGGAGTTCCTATGTCACTGGGAAAGAGAGGGGAAGTGGTTCTGTGGCAAGGCCCAAAGATTGTGTTTGATTGACCCTGCCCAGTCAAGGTGTGACTCAGTCCCCTGTCTCTGGGGAACTGGCCAGCTTGCTCATTTTTTCACACGTTCTATGAAAATGCAGTTTTGGGTTCTAGTGTGCACAGACCCCTGTTCTCAGCCCTAATGGATGCATCAGAATGAGACAAGAGTCCTCCTTGGGTAAGCCATCAAGTCTCATGAGCAGGTGTCAAGTTACTGGGGACTCAGGGCCCATGTCCTAAGTGCGTCCTGGAGAAGACTGGCCAGGGTTGAGTGTAACAGAGCACAAGAGGCAGTGGACCTCCCAACAAAGAAAAGCCCAGGACCAGATGGATTCACTGCTGAATTCTACCAGACATTTAAAGAAGAACTAATCCCATTTCTTCTCAAACTATTCAGAACAATCGAAGAAGAGGGAATCCTCCCAAATTCTTTCTATGAAGCCAGCATCACCTTAATCCCTAAGCCAGAGAAAGATGCAGCACTGAAAGAAAATTACAGACCAATATCCCTGATGAACATAGATGCAAAAATCCTCAATAAAATTCTGGCCAACAGAATACAACAACACATCAGGAAAATCATCCACCCAGACCAAGTGGGATTCATCCCTGGTATGCAGGGATGGTTCAACATTCGCAAATCAATCAATGTGATTCACCACATTAACAGACTGCAGAAGAAAAACCATATGATTATCTCAATTGATGCAGAGAAAGCATTTGATAAAATTCAACACCCTTTCATGATGAAAACTCTAAGCAAATTGGGTATAGAAGGAACATTCCTCAATATAATCAAAGCAATTTATAAAAAACCCACAGCCAGCATCCTATTGAATGGGGAAAAGTTGGAAGCATTTCCACTGAAATCTGGCACCAGGCAGGGATGCCCACTCTCACCACTGCTATTTAACATAGTTCTGGAAGTTTTAGCCAGAGCCATCAGACAAGAAAAAGAAATCAAAGGAATACAAATCAAGAAGGAAGAAGTCAAACTATCCCTCTTTGCAGACGATATGATTCTGTACTTAGAGGATCCAAAGAACTCTACTAAGAGACTATTGGAACTCATAGAGGAGTTTGGCAAAGTGGCAGGATATAAAATCAATGCACAAAAATCAACAGCCTTTGTATACACAAGTAATGCCATGACTGAGAAAGAACTGCTAAGATCAATCCCATTCACAATAGCTACGAAAACAATCAAATACCTTGGAATAAACTTAACCAAGGACGTTAAAGATCTCTACGATGAAAATTACAAAACCTTAAAGAAAGAAATAGAAGAGGATACCAAAAAATGGAAAAATCTTCCATGCTCATGGATTGGAAGAATCAACATCATCAAAATGTCCATTCTCCCAAAAGCAATTTATAGATTCAATGCAATCCCAATCAAGATACCAAAGACATTCTTCGCAGATCTAGAAAAAATGATGCTGAAATTCATATGGAGGCACAAGAGACCTCGAATAGCTAAAGCAATCTTGTACAACAAAAACAAAGCCGGAGGCATCACAATACCAGATTTCAGGACATACTACAGGGCAGTTGTAATCAAAACAGCATGGTACTGGTACAGAAACAGATGGATAGACCAATGGAACAGAATTGAAACACCAGAAATCAATCCAAACATCTACAGCCAACTTATATTTGATCAAGGATCTAAAACTAATTCCTGGAGCAAGGACAGTCTATTCAATAAATGGTGCTGGGAAAACTGGATTTCCACGTGCAGAAGCATGAAGCAAGACCCCTACCTTACACCTTACACAAAAATCCACTCAACGTGGATTAAAGACCTAAATCTACGTCCTGACACCATTAAGTTATTAGAGAACATTGGAGAAACCCTTCAAGATATTGGCACAGGCAAAGAATTTCTGGAAAAGACCCAGGAGGCACAGACAGTCAAAGCCAAAATCAACTATTGGGATTGCATCAAATTGAGAAGTTTCTGTACTGCAAAAGAAACAGTCAGGAGAGTGAAGAGACAACCAACAGAATGGGAAAAAATATTTGCAAACTATGCAACAGATAAAGGGTTAATAACCAGAATCTACAAAGAGATCAAGAAACTCCACAAAAACAAAACCAACAACCCACTTAAGAGATGGGCCAAGGACTTCAATAGACATTTTTCAAAAGAGGAAATCCAAATGGCCAACAGGCACATGAAAAAATGTTCAAGGTCACTAGCAATCAGGGAAATGCAAATCAAAAGCACAATGAGGTTTCACCTCACCCCGGTTAGAATGGCTCACATACAGAAATCTACCAACAACAGATGCTGGCGAGGATGTGGGGAAAAAGGGACACTAACCCACTGTTGGTGGGAATGCAAACTGGTCAAGCCACTATGGAAATCAGTCTGGAGATTCCTCAGAAACCTGAATATAACCCTACCGTTCGACCCAGCCATCCCACTCCTTGGAATTTACCCAAAGGAGTTTAAATTGATAAAGAAAAAAGCGGTCTGCACCCTAATGTTTATTGCAGCACAATTCACAATAGCCAAGACCTGGAACCAACCTAAATGCCCATCAATGGTAGACTGGATAAAGAAATTATGGGATATGTATTCTTTAGAATACTATACCGCAGTAAGAAACAACGAAATCCAGTCATTTGCAACAAAATGGAGGAATCTGGAACACATCATGCTGAGTGAAGTAAGCCAGTCCCAAAGGGACAAATACCATATGTTCTCCCTGATCGGTGACAACTGACTGAACACCAAAAAGGAAACCTCCTGAAGTGAAATGGACACTATGAGAAATGGTGACTTGATCAGCATAGCCCTGACTGCTAATGGACAACTTAATACATTATCCCTCATAGTATTTTTTTTTTGTCTGTTCTACTTAATATGACTGGTTTAATTCTGTAATTATCACACAGTTATTCTTAAGTGTTGAAAATTAACTGAAATGTGATCCCTGTTAAACATAAAAGTGGGAATAAGAGAGGGAAGAGATGTATAATTTGGGGCATGCTCGGGCTGACTTGCCCCAATTGGTAGAGTTGGAAACATACTAGGGGATTCCAATTCAATCCCATCAAGGTGGCATGTGCCAATGCCATCTCACTAGTCCAAGTGATCAATTTCAGTTCACAATTGATCATAATGAAAGGACTAAGAGTCAAAGGGAGCACATAAACAAGTCTAGTATCTGCTAACACTAACCGATAGAATAAATAAAGGGGAGAGTGATCCAACATGGGAAGTGAGATACTCAGCAGACTCATAGAATGGCGGATGTCCTAAATAGCACTCTGGCCTCAGAATCAGCCCTAAAGGCACTCGGATCTGGCTGAAAAGCCCATGAGAGTATTTCAGGCATGGAAAGCCAAGACACTCTGGCAAAAAGATCTCTGTGAGTGAGATCCCAGTGGAAAGAACAGGTCTTCAAAGAGGGAGGTGCCTTTCTCTGAAGGGAGGAGAGAACCTCCACTTTGACTATGACCTTGTCTAAACAAGATAAGAGTCGGAGAACTCAAGGGGCTTCCATAGCCTTGGAAACTCATGACTGGTGCATAGGGAGATTACTGATGCCATAAACAGGAGTGTCAATTTGTAAAGTCAACAACAGGAGTCACTGTGCACTTACTCCTCATGTAGGATCTCTGTCCTTAATGTGCTGTACACTGAGGCTTAATGCTATAACGAGTACTCAAACAGTATATTTCACTTTGTGTTTCTATGGGGGTGCAAACTGTTGAAATCTTTACTTAATGTACACTAAACTGATCTTCTGTTAAAAAAAAAAAAAAAGAAACTATCAATTCCCAACTTGACTCTCACTGGGATTAAACATGACAATAGGTCTGATCTGATTTCATCATCATTTAAAAAAAATATCATCTATTATTTTTCACTTTATGTTTCTGTGTGGGAACAAACTGTTGAAATCCTTACTTAAGGTATACTAAGCTGATCTTCTGTATACTAAGATAATCGAAAATGAATCTTGATGTGAATGGAAGGGGAGAGGGAGTGGGAAAGGGGAGGGTGGTGGGTGGGAGGGACGGTATGGGGGGGAAAGCCATTGTAACCCATGAGACGTACTTTGGAAATTTATATTCATTAAATAAAAGATAAAAAATAAAATAAAATAAAATTAAAAAAAAAAGAGGCAGTGGACAGATAGGGAGAGGGTGTGGGAGAAGGGGTGCTTGGTGGGGCCAGGCCTGGGAGCCAAGGAGAGCCCTGGGAGCATTCCCCTTGGGAGTAGTCCCTACTTGGGTCCCATTGGTTCTGCCTCCTTCTGGCCTCAGGGTAAAGAGAAGCTTCCCTCAGGATGTGGCCATCCCAGCTGTGTTCTTCCAGCCCCTCTACAATGTGCAGAATGGGAGCTTCAGGGTATGTGTGGGCCCCACTGTAAGTGTGGGGTACAGGTATGGCTCAGCTGGGATGCACCCTTGGGGGGATTGGAGGCAAGTATGGGAGCCTTTTTCAGAGCTTTGAGTGTTTATATATGTACACATATTTATATTAATAGTGGCTTTAGATTTTACACACTGTCTCAACTGGGCAGAGAAAATTAGCTTCATTTTCCCTTGCTGATTTCTTTCTTGTTCTTCTGTCCTTAGTCCCATTGTTATTATTATTATTATTATTATTATTTTGACAGGCAGAGTGGACAGTGAGAGAGAGAGAGAGAGACAGAGAGAAAGGTCTTCCTTTTCTGTTGGTTCACCCCCCAATGGCTGCTGCAGCCAGTGTGCTGCAGCCGGTGCACCATGCTGATCTGAAGCCAGGAGCCAGGTGCTTCCTCCTGGTCTCCCATGGGGTGCAGGGCCCAAGGACTTGGGCCATCCTCCACTGCACTCCCGGGCCACAGCAAAGAGCTGGCCTGGAAGAGGAGCAACCGGTCAGAATCCAGCACCCCGACTGGGACTAGAACCTGGTGTGCTGGTGCCGCAGGTGGAAGATTAGCCTAGTGAGCCGTGGCGCCAGCCCTGTCCCATTATTTTCATGACTCATCTCTGTTCTGCTGTTCCCTACAGAGACGTGCTTGCTGCAAGGTGCAAACACTGGGGACGATCTTGTCCCTCCTCCTCTTCCCCTCTCCCTCCCTTTTTTTCTTAAAGGTTTATTTATTTATTTGAAAGGCTGAGTTAGAGGCAGAGGGAGAGAGACAGAGAGGTTTTTTATCCACTGGTTCACTCTCCAAATGGCTACAATGGCTGGAGTTGCACTGATCCAAAGCCAAGAGCCAGGAGCTTCTTTTGGGTCTCCCTCATGGGTGCAGGGGCCCAAACACTTGGGCCATCTTCTGCTGCTTTCCCAGGCCATTGCAGGGACCTGGATTGGAAGTGGAGCAGCTGGGATTTGAACCTGCACCTATATGGGATGTCGGCACTGCAAGTGGCAGCTTTACCTGCTAGGCCATAGCACCGGCCCCTTGTCCCTTCTTACCTCCTCCCTGTCCTCCTCCAAATGGGTCTGTAAGAAGGGCCTC
Organism: Oryctolagus cuniculus; assembly: GCF_051225735.1. Taxonomy (NCBI): domain Eukaryota; kingdom Metazoa; phylum Chordata; class Mammalia; order Lagomorpha; family Leporidae; genus Oryctolagus; species Oryctolagus cuniculus. The sequence goes on along the minus strand of NC_142873.1, from coordinate 2,092,769 downwards.
TGGGCTTGTGCTGCCCTTGGGGCTCTGGCTGGCCCCTGGGCTTCTGCTGTCATGGCCACTGCATAGCCCCTGGTCCCTTCTGGTCCCCCCCAGGTAGTTCTATGGCCTCAAGGCCCACAAGTAGATTCTGCATTTCCCCCTGTGCAGGGCCTGTTGGACTCCCACAAGCCACACACAGTCATCAGCAACAGAGTGGGAGATGTCAGACCGGGCACCAAGCACTTTTCCCCTCTTGGGCTGAGATGAAGGCTCCATTGGGCACTCTCTGCTCTGCCTTCTCAGGTTCCTCACTGAGGACAAAGGAAAGGAATTTGCCTGGACATTTCCCCAGGATCTGGGCCACGCTGACCCTGCTCTTCCCCAGGATTCCCTGCACCCTGTGTGAGAAGGGATGTCTCCTTCCCCCGTCTTTCCAGAAAATCCTTTTCTCTCTTAATGGGAAGCCTAGGTTTCAAGACTTTGTCCAACAAAGGCAATGTGGAGCTTAAAACTGAGGATTGGTCCACAGTGCAGGGCAGCAAGCCAAGGCTGAGCAGGGCGAGACTGTGAGTGGCCTCTGGCTTGTGTCACTCAGCTGCAGGAACCTGGGCTTCTCTACAGAGCTGTGGCATTGCCAGGGTTTAGTCAGACCTTCAGGGCTGGCCTGATGTGGACTGGCTTTCCCAGGAGCAGTGCAGTGAGGAGGGGTGGGGTACCAGGAGCGTCTGTGGACTGGCTTTCCCTGGAGCAGTGCAGTGAGGAGGGGTGGGAGCAGTGCAGTGAGGAGGGGTGGGGTACCGGGAGCATCTGTGGACTGGCTTTCCCAGGAGCAGTGCAGTGAGGAGGGGTGGGGTACTGGGAGCGTCTGTGGACTGGCTTTCCCAGGAGCAGTGCAGTGAGGAGGGGTGGAGTACTGGGAGCGTCTGTGGACTGGCTTTCCCAGGAGCAGTGCAGTGAGGAGGGGTGGGAGCAGTGCAGTGAGGAGGGGTGGGGTACTGGGAGCGTCTGTGGACTGGCTTTCCCAGGAGCAGTGCAGTGAGGAGGGGTGGGATACCGGGAGCGTCTGTGGACTGGCTTTCCCAGGAGCAGTGCAGTGAGGAGGGGTAGGGTACTGAGAGCGTCTAGTGGAGGCTCCTGGTCCCACTGAGCAACCAGCCTCCTTTCAGGGGTGGGGCCTTCTGTAGCCTCTCAGAAATGTCCAGGGCTGCTGTCCTTAGCCCAGTCCTTTGACAGGTGTCTGTGCTGACTGTAGGGTTTGGGGTGGGGATGACTAGGTCTGCATGTGCTGGTAGGGTTTGCTCTGTCCTTGGCACCAGCCACTACTTGTACTCTCCCTCTGGATCCTGTGAGCATCAGGCCCAGCTGGGGAAGCAGTGAGGGACTTGAAAGGACTCGGGTCCCATAGGGAAGACAGAATGTTCCAGCACAGGCCCTGTTTGGCCTCTGGGTGTGGCTGTCAGGAGAGCTTCCTGCAGGGGGAGGGAGGCTGGGCCGGCTGAGCAGGAGGCCCCTGCTCCCAGCTGAACATTTCCCAGAGTCCTTTCCTTCTCCTGTGCTCTGTTCCAGACTTGGACAGGGGCCCACAGACCAGGCTGGCAGCTAAGTAAGCCATGTTGGTGTCTGGGGACAGCAGGACGGAGGCTCAGTGACCAGCCCCAGGGAAGTTGGCCCCTCACAAGGCTGAGCTGAGGCCAGTGCTCCCAGGCAGTCAAAGCTGGAGGTCCCCACCTGGCTGCAGCAGTGGCCTGGAAGGTGGCCACTACAGGGAGTGGTCTGTGAAAGAGTGGCGGATGCAGGAGCATGCACCTGATGTTTTCCTAGGGCTACAGTCACTGAGTACCACAAACTGGGTGGCTCAGACCACAGAGCTGTCATCTCACAGCTGTGCAGCAGGGGAGTGTGGAGGGCAGCTGTTGGCAGTGCTGGGCTCCCTCTGAAGGCGCTGGGCAAGCACTGTCCTGCTCACCAGCTTGTTTTGTGGCTGTGATGGCTGACACAGCTTCACAAGGCATCTTCCTGGTTCCCTCTTTTTATAAGGATGAAACAGCAGCAGGTTAATGCTGACCCTGATGACCTCATCTTAGCTCGATCATCTGCAAAGACCCTATTTCCATCTGAAGATGAGGTCACCCTCACAGGTACTGGGGGTGAGGACTTCACCCTATGAATTGTGGGGACACCATGTAACACAGAACAGCACCCCTGCCTCTGCCCATGACTACCTCCTTGATGGCCCCAAGCACTTTGGTCCTTCCTGGCTGCCCCAGGCAGAGCTCATGAGAACCTGGCTCTTGACCTTGGAGGTGGCAATTGGGTCATCTGCTGGTGAGGGCTGGGATAGACTGTTCTGAAGTTCTGAAGGTGGGTAAAGTGGAGGCTGCTCTCTTTTCAGGTCATGAGCCTCCTGGGTGCTCTCACATTCCCTGAGGCCTGGGAGGGGGATTGCTTACAGCCCCTGGCCCCCAGAGGCCAGAGCCTCATCTGGCTCAGGTTGGCTTCCCTCCTGCTCTGCATGTCTGCAGAGCCCCTGAGGTTTGTGGTGAGTCTCAGTGGAGTGGGATCCAGTACAGTGGGGATGCAGGAGGCCCCAGAGAGTGGGAGGGCTGTGGGCAAAAGGGAGGTGCAGGCACCCTTAGCTCTAGCCAAGTATAAAAGTTCCAGCGTGAATCCACTTCCCGGAGCTGGCCTCTGGGCAGCCCCAGGCTGGGGTATCTGTAAATGTCCGTGCAGCTTCACATGGGACCCGGGCCACCTCCATGATCAGGCAAATGACCCCACAGCCAGGACAGCTCTCCTCTGAGGCCTGAACATATGTTCATTTCCCCTGAGCACCTGGGTATGTGGCTCTGGGCTGGAGCCTGAATGTGCACCGTCACCTTCCTGTTTGTTCATGTGACTAAGCCACACCTGGCAGAGCAGCTGTGAGTTCACTTGAGCAAGACACCTGGGTATGGCGGTGCTCCAGAAGTGCTGGTTTCCCCTCACCTGGATGGGACAACCCTTGGAAACCCTGTGCCAGTGTCTGGGTTACAGCAGGGCTAGGGTGAAAGACCCTGTAAACTGCAAGGAGGCCTCATTGGTCACTGGACATCTGTGAGGGCCTCAGAGAGATGGTAACCTTGATTTTTTTAAGCTTTATTTATTTCAAAGGCAGAGTTATGGGGGGGAGTAGGGTCTTCCATCCACTGGTTCACTCCCCAGATGCCTGCAGCAGCCAAAGCTAGGCTGATCCAAAGCCAGGATCCTGGAGCTTCTTCCAGGTCTCTGATGTGGGTGCAAGGGCCCAAGAACTTGGGCCATTTTCTACTGCTTTCCCAGACTATTAATAGAGAGCTGAATCAGAAGTGGAGCAGCTGGGACTTGAACCAGCAGCCATGTAGAATATTGGCACTGCAGGGAGCAACTTACCCACTACACCATAGCGCTGGACTGACTTTGATCTTTTTTTTTTTTTGACAGGCAGAGTGGACAGTGAGAGAGAGAGACAGAGAGAAAGATCTTCCTTTTGCCTTTGGTTCACCCTCCAATGGCCGCCGCGGCCAGCGTGCTGCGGCCGGTGCACCACACTGATCCGATGGCAGGAGCCAGGTACTTCTGGTCTCCCATGGGGTGCAGGGCCCAAGCACTTGGGCCATCCTCCACTGCACTCCCTGGCCACAGCAGAGAGCTGGCCTGGAAGAGGGGCAACCGGGACAGAATCCAGCGTCCTGACCAGGACTAGAACCCGGTGTGCCAGCGCCGCAAGGCGGAGGATTAGCCTAGTGAGCCGCGGCACTGGCCTGACCTTGATCTTATATATGAAATGGCCACTGGGTGCCGGCTCAGTGGGTTAAGCTGGCACCTGTGACACCAGCATCCTATAAGAGTGCTGGTTTGAGTCCCTGCTGCTCCACTTCCAAACCAGCTCCCTGCTAATGCTTCTGGGAAAACAGTGAGGGATGGCCCAAGTCTGGGTCCCTGCCTTTCAAATAAATAAACAAATATTAAAAGAAAAAAGAACTTGCCACTGGGCTTGGGAGCTGAGTGGGCAGTGTAGATGGAACACAGGTGTCCAGAGCAAGCTGGACAGCTCTGGGCAGGACTGGATGTGGATGGACAAGAATGCCAACCAAGGGAATGCCATGGGGGGAGGACTTACCCTGATGAGTGAACCCTGGGGACTAGTGTTTTTTTTTTTTTTTTGAGGAAAAAAGTCATATAACATAAAATTGCTGTAGCTAGTGATATTTTAGTACATGTACAATGTTGTGCAGCCATCTGCTTAGTTCCAGAGCATTTTTATCACCCCAAAGGAGATCCCCTACCCATTAAGCAGTTGCTCCTCATTCTCCCCTCCCTCTGGCCCTCACCCCCCGCCCCCATCTGCTTTCTGTCTCTGGGTTTCTGGGTGTTTCGTATGAATGGACTTGTGCAGTGCATGAATCTCATGGCCACCTTGTCTTTTGTGGCTCCTGCAGCCTGTGTCATTGTATCAGCTCCTTGGTCCTGATTTTTCCATTGTGTGGATTTTTTTCCATGGGACAGATTCACCATAGATCACTTGTCTGTGCATCTGTTGAGGGCCATTTGTGTTCTTTCCATCTTTCTGTTATTGAGAACTGTGCTGATGTGAACATTTGTGTACAAATTGCTGCTAGTTTTCCGATCTTCCACAGTGACTACAGCATCTTACATTTCCACTTGTGCTGTTCCATCCCAGGATGTGCCTTAGTATGAAGGTGGAATTGGGAGCAGAGCTGAGCTTCAAAGCCAGACACCTCGTTAGGGTTGATGGGTGTCCCATGTGGCATCTTAACAGCCAGGCCAAAATGCATCCCCTACTGTGGTTACTAGGGCTAGGGTTATTTTATTTTATTTTATTTTATTTATTTTAAAGGAGAGTTAGAGAGAGATGCAGGGGGGAGAGAGAAACAGAAATCTCCCCTTCACTGGTTCAATCCCCAAATAGCCTCAACTGCTGGGATTGGCCAGGCCAAAGTCAGACACTGGAACTCCACCCAGGTCTCCTGTGTGGGTGGCAGGGGTTCAAATACTTGGGCCATCCTCTGTTGCCTTTCTAGATGCATTAGCATGGAGCTGAATCAGAAGTGGAGCAGCCTGGACTTGAAGCTGTGCTTAAATGGGATGTCCGTGTTGCTGCACCACAATGCTGGGCCATTGATGTTGCCCTTTGATGCACAGAAGTATTTTTTAAATAAAGATTTTTTTTTATTTACTTTGAATGGGAAACAGAGAGAGAGAGAGAGAGAGAGAGTCTTCCATCTGCTGATTCACTCCCCAAATGCCTGCAACAACCTGGAGCTGGGCCAGGCCAAAGCCAGGACCCCAGAAGTTTGGCCAAGATCTGATGCCTCTAAGGCACATTATCAGGAAGCTGGATTGGAAATGCAACGTAGCTGGAACCTGAACCAGGCCTTCTGATATAGGTTTGGGCTAGGCCAGAACCAGGAGCCTGGAACTCCATTCAGGTCTCCCACTTGCGTGGCAGAGGCCCGAGCATTTGGACCACTGTCTTTTACCTCCCCAGGCGCACTAGCAGGAAGTTGGGTTGGACTTGGAGCAGCTGGGATTTGAACAAATGGGATACCAGCATTGTAGGCAGCAGCTTTACCTGCTGTTATACAATGCAGGCCTCAAAGTTTTCAATTTTGATGAACTCCAATTTATCTCTTTTTTTTTGTTTTTGTTTTTTGATGTTGTTGTTGCTGTTGATTTGGGTGTCATTCCAAGAAAAAAAATCATTGCAGAATCCAGTGCTAATACATACATGAAAAGCTGCTCAACATAATTTAGTCATTAGATAATTGAAAATCAGACCAGGATAGGGAGAGTCCAGCTGCTTATGCTATTTCCCTAACAACAGGTCGGGAGCAAATGTTCACTTAGTGATTTGTTGACCTGTACCGGGTTTGGGCCACTTGTGCCCAGCTCACAAGCCCTTGCTGCCCTGGTAACCTGATGCTTCATGGAGTGATCACAGAAGAGCTAACCAGTCAGGACGAATAAAGTCACTACCATGGAAACAGAAATATTTTTGTAAAATGTATTTGAAATCTCTGGAAAATTTGCAATCTTTTATCTAAGAGTGTCTATTTTCTCCAACAATTTTGTTATAGATACTTGTCCATTTCATAGTTGCATAAAAATAATCAAGCTTAGGGGCTGGCACTGTGGCATAGCAGGTAAAGCTGCCACCTGCAGTGCCAACATCCCATATGGGTGACCAGTTTGAGTCCCAGCTGCTCCACTTCCAATCCAGCTCTCTGCTGTGGCCTGGGAATGCACTGTACAATGGCTCAAATGCTTAGACCCCTGCATCCATGTGGGAGACCTGGAAGAAGCTCCTTGCTCCTGGCTTCAGATCAGCCCAGCTCCAGCCATTGTGGCCATTTGGGCAGTGAACAAGCAAATGGAAGATTCTCTCTCACACTGCCTGTGTTCAAATAAATAAATCTTTAAAAAATATAAAATTAATTCATCTTGATCTCCATGGAGATCAGATAGATTCTACCAGATGCCTAATTTAGGAGTGGATTAAAGACGTAAAAGCTCTTCTCTCTTCCTAACTGTGGATTTGCACAGTTAAGCAATGTCTTTAAATTGTCTGTCTTTCCAGGCCTCATTGCCTACACTGTGTCTGACTGTCCAGTAAGCCTGGGTATAAACACGTTCTTGTTAACAGTGTGTGGGCTGTGAAAGCACCAGGTCATCATGTGATTTCTGATGAAGGAATAATTCAGAACTGGCATGTTTCTGAAAGTTTCAAAACATGTAACCAACAACTTTATTTAAAGTTCTGCCCTGCTTTAAGAAAAGCAATTGGTTTTATTAGTGTATCATTTTAAATATGGCTTAGAAGTTAAAAGCTTCTGAGTTTCTTATCTGGGTTATACAAATGGGATGCCACCACTGCATGTGGTGCAGGTGGTGGCTTTACCCACTGTGCTGCAGAGTCGGGCCCACAGTCTGCAGTCTCATTGGCTTCCCTTGTTTATACTTTTGTCAGTGCCAGGGTCCACCCAAGATCCCACATGACATTCAGTTGTCAGGTTTCTCTAGGCTTCTCCTGATGCTTTCTGAGGTCTTGGCAGTATTGAGGAGGACCTGTCTGGTATTTTGTAGAATGTTCTCCACTGGGGGGACAGCATTGTGGTGCAGTGGATTAAGCCTCTGCCGGCATCCAATATGCATTTGGGAAAGCAGTGGGAGATGGCACAGGGACCCGTGTGGGAGACCTGAAGAAGCTCCTGACTTCAGATCAGTGCAGCTCTGGCTCTTGTAGTCATTTAGGGAATGAGCCAACTGATGGAAGACCTCTTTGTGTCTCTTCCTCTCTCTGTCTGTAATCTGCCTCTCAAATTAATAAATAAATGTTAAAAAAACTTACATGTAGCAGCTGACTGTGCTTGTCACATCTTGACTCTCATAGCTGACAATACAAGGAAATACTTGTGAATTCTACAGTTGCACACCTAACTGTAAATATTTCTATGGGGAGCTGTCTATATGTTAAGCTGAATGAGAGCTGATGCTGATATCTTCAATCAATGGACTCTGTTCCAGTGTTGTGACAGGAACCATTCCAGCCCTCCCCACTTGCTCATCTGTAGCTTCTCCCTCCAGCATTGAGAAGCTCGGCTCTTACCATCTGTCATTTATTTAATTCATTAGTCTATTATGGACATTGAATTCACTGTTGTTCTTCCAGATTGCAAGTTGCGACATAACACAAAATATGTACACACCCACATGACAGACCCATGGGAAGCTCCTGGCTTATGGCTTCAGACTGGCCCAGCTCCAGCTTGGTAGCCATTTTGATAGTGAACCAGTGGATGGAAGACCTCTCTCTGTCTCTCCCTCTGTCTATAATTCTGCTTGCAAATAAATAAATAGTTTTTAAAAAGTAGAGTTAAAAGATAAGTTTTTTTTTAAAAGATGGATGTATTTGAAGGCAGAGTGACAGGTTGGAAGGGAGGGAGGGGGAGAGAGAGAATGAGACAGACAGAGACCTCTTATCTGTTGATTTAACCACACACAGCCACCAGGTCTGGTCCAGGCTGAAGCTAGAAGCCAAGAACTCCATCTGGGTCTCTCACATGGGTGGTAGCAACCCAAGTACTTGGGCCATCTTCTGCTGCCTTTGCAGGAGCATTAGCATGGAGCTGGATCAGAAGTGGAGGAGCCAGGACTTAAACCCATGCTTCTGTATTGGATACTGACATTTCAGGTGGCTGTGTGATCTGCTGCATCACAATGCCAGCTCTGATAAGTTTTTTTTTGGTGCAATAAACATTTGAAATCCAGAGGCTGGCCTTGCAATGTAGTGGGTTGGGCTGCCACTTACGACACTGGCATCCCATGTTGGCGATGGTTCGAGACCTGATGCTACACTTCAGATCTTGCTCCCTGCTGGTGTGCTTGGGAAGGCCACAGAGGATGGCCCAGGTGCTTGGGCTCCTGCCCCCACATGAGACACCCAGAGCAAGCTCTTGGATTCTGCGTTCAGCTCTGCCCAGCCCTGGGCCATTTGGGCAATGAACCAGCAGATGGAAGATGTCTCTCTCTCTCCCCTTTCTTTCTCTGTAACTCTGCCTTTCAAATAAACACATATCTTTTTTATAAAAATTTGAAATCCATGCATATGCTTTTCAGAATATTTATTTTCCATAAATTTCTAATAAAAAAACATGCTTGCTTTCAAATGTTTTTGCAGCAAAATACATTTATCTTTTAATTCCATCTTCCAGTAACTTCTTGAAGTCCTCTCATGTTTGGTCTCTGTCCCATTTTTGGCATATTGCTTCTAAAACCTTTACAATGTCCTGAGTGATAGGAGTCCTGCAAGCCTCTTGTGTTCTAATATGTGTTTGATCTTTTCAGTTCTTTCTAAGTCTTTGATCTCTCCTGGTTGATAGGAAAAGTCTTTTGTTCTGATGAGAACACTTGGATAGCTCTTGGATGCTCTTGGATAGCTTGAGGATGGGGCTGGTTATCAGAAAGACCAAGCTGTGATTAGAGACCTGGAACTTCCAGTCCCTTCCCTGATCCTCTGGGATGAGAGGGCTGGAGAGGGAGTGAAACATCAGTCATGCCTGCCTGATGAAGCCTCCAGAGGATCCCTAAAAGATGTGCTTCAGGGAGCTCCTGTGGTGGTGAACACATCCATGTGCCAAGAGGGTGGGGTGGTGCCCCAGCTCCATGGGATGGAAGCCCTGCCCTTGGGACTATTGTGGGCCTCATCCTAGGTGCCTTTAGGTGTGCATGTGTGTCCTTCATCACACATGTGGGTGCAGTGGGTTAAGCCATTGACTGTGATGTTGGCATCACATATGAGCGCCTATTTGAGTGCCAACTGCTGCACTTACAATTCAGTTCACTGATAGTGCACCTGGCAGAGCAGCTAAAGATGTCCCAAGTGCTTAAGCTCCTGTCACCAATGTGGGAGACCTGGATGGAGTTAGAGACTCCTGCCTTTGGCCTAATCTATTTTGAGCTGTTGTGACCAATTGGGGAGTGGAGAAGAAGATGGCAGAACTCTTCCTCTCTCTCTCTCTCTCTCTCTCTCTCTCTCTCTCTCTCTATCTCTCTGTAATTCTGCCTGAATAAATACAATTTAAAAATCATCCAAGAACCATGTAGATTTTATTTCTTTTTTGTCCTATGATTTTCAGACTTTGCATTCAAAACTGTAGCCTATTACTTAGTTTGAATTAATTTTCAGGAAGGTTTCAAAGCTTGTTTTCTTTTTATAAAGATGTATTTATTTATTTGAAAGGCAGAGCTACAGAGGAGGAAAGACAGAGAGATCGATCTTAAATCCACTGCTTCACTTCCCCAATGGCCACAATTGCCAGGGCTGGGCTAGGCCAAAGCCAGGAGCCAGGAGCTTGTTCTAGGTCTCCTACATGGGGTCAGGGACCCAAGTAATTGGGTTATCTTTTGCATTTCCAAAACTGACATTGAGTAGTCTTGAATATGGGGCTAAATATCCTTCATTTTCTAGCAAAGCCAGGAGGGGGCGCGCATCACACATTTCCTGCGCCAAGTCCTAGCAGCCATGGGAGGGTGCACAAACCCACCTTTTCTGACTGACCACAGCCATTGAGGTTGTGAGAAGTGTACCAGCTCCCCAGCAAGGATGAAATCTCCGATCTGCACCCTGTAATCATGAATAAAAAGCCAGGAGCCTCCCTCTGGTCTCCCACATAGTATAGGACCCAAGCACTTGGGTCACCTTCTGCTGCTTTTCCCAGGCCACTAGCAGGAAGCTAGATTGGAAGTGGAGCAACTGAGACTCCAGCAGGTGCCTATGTGGGATGCTGGTGATGCCAGCAGCCACTTTACCTGCTAAGCCACAATGTCAGCTCCCCTTTTTCTCTGTCTTATTTCATCTATTCTATGATTTTAAACAGTTGTCATCTTTGCTGGGAATTTGATTGGGATTCCACTGAATCTGCAGGTCACATTGGAAGCGATTGTCATGTCTTAACAATGATCACTGTTCTGCTCCTTCATGAGGAATAACTCTGTACTTTATATTCTTTCTGATTTTCCTCCAACAGTGTTTCTTCTTTTAAGATTCATTTTTTTTACTTGAAGAGCAGATTTATGGAGAGAGAGAAGGAGAGACAGAGATCTTCCACCTGTTGGTTCAATCCCCTAATGTCCCCAGCAGCCAGGGCTGGCAAGCCTGGAGTTTCTTCTGGGTTACCCACATGGGTTTCAGGGGCCCAAGCACTTGGGCCATCTTCTGCTGCCTTCCCAGGTGCATTATCCAGAATTCAAAATGCAGCTTGTGTGGGATGCTGGCACTGTAGGTAGTTGCTTGACCTCCTGAGCCAGAGTACTGACTTCTCCCTATCACGTCTCAAGGTTTCTGAGTGCATGTGTGTATATATTTTGTTACATTTACACCTTAGGACTTCAATTTTATGGTGCTATTGAAAATTCCAATTGCATAGTGTCAGGACCCACCATTAGAGTAATCTACAGCTTCAGTGAGACCATGGTGGGCGGGCATGGTCGCCACTTTATTGTGTTACTGAGCAATGGGTAGTGGCCTTTGAGGACCCCAGATGCTGGCAGAGGACACATGACTCCACTCTGCCTGAGACTGCCATGTCAGTTGAAACTCCTTGGCCATGCTACACCTAGAGCCTCCTTCCCCTGGAAGAACCTTGAGAGTCTCTGACTGCCGGTTCACTCTCCAGATGGCCATAACAGCTGGACATGGGCTGATCCAAAGCCAGGATCCAGGAGCCTCTTTCCCTTGGAAGAACCCCTGAGAATCTCCTTCCCCTGGGGTCTATGGACTCCACTCACCTCCAGAGTGATTGAGGCAAGCAGTGTCTCCCGCCAACTGCAGTCAGTGTTTCCACACATCTGAGACACAGATTCCTTGTCATCTTTTGCATTCCATACTCTGATGCTCGCATATTCTATATAATTTAAGTAGATTGTAATTTACTCCTTTTTTAAAAATAGTTACTTGAAAGGGGAGGGGGAGAGAGAGCAAGAGCTTCTACCTTCTGGTTTATTCCCCAAATGGCTGAAAAGGTCAGTACTAGGCCCCATGAATACAGGGTCCCAAGTACTTGAGGCAACTTCCACTGCTTTCCCAGGCACATTAGCAAGGAGCTGGTTAGGAAGTGGATCAGCCTGGACTCAAACTTGCACCTGAATGGGATGCTGGTGTTACAGGTGGTGGCTTTATCCACTCCACCACAGTGCCAGCCCCTGATATACACTTTTTTTTTTAGAGAAATGACAGAGAATGAGTTCCCACCTGCCAGTTAACTCCAGAAATTTCTGCAACAGGCCCTAGATGGTAGGGAGCCAGGAACTCAATCCAATGTCTCAGGTGGGTACCAGGAACCGAATAGTTTGATGCCTTCAGTTGAGGCCATCCAGGATCTGTGTTAGCAGGAAGCTGGAGTCAGGAGCCAGAGCCCAGAATCAAGCCCAGGCACTCAGATGTGGAACTTGGGCATCTTAACCACTCAACCAAATGCCTGCCCCGAGTGCATACTCTTCACCAGGTGTCTGCTCTGTTGGTGCTTGCTCCATTTCTGCACCCTCTTTGTTCTCTGAACAGGGCCTTGCACAGAAGAAAATTTAATTTTATGAAGTCCATGTTCACAACTTTTCTTTTGTAAATTGAATTGAGGTTAGAACTCCCTAACAAATCTAAGACCACATAGATTCTGGTATACATTTTTCTAGAATTTCTGTATTTCTGTATTTCAATTTTTAGCGTGTGGACTATTTTTACTTGATTTTTAAGAATTACACGCTCATATTTATAACATCCCATATAGTTTGCAAATAATTCACAAATAATTGCTGCATCACAAATGTAAAACAAGACATGGGGTAGTGCATGAGAGGCCCACGAGGCATTATGGGAGATGAGGTCATCTGACGTGCAACACGCCCGGGGACCTATGAGATAAGGAGTCTGAGGAGAGACACCCGCGAGGCATTGTGGGAGATGAGGTCATCTGACGTGCGACACCCACGGGGACCTATGGGATATGGAGTCTGAAGGGGTCATCTCATGTCCGACACCCCGGAGCCTTTCTGGAGATGGAGTATGTTGAGGCTTGTTGCTCGCTGGGCTCTGGGAGTTGGATTCTGAGGTGGGTGCCAGTGCGGCTCTAGGAAGTGAAGACTGAGATGGGACACCCACAGGGCTCTGGGAGATGCGGTTCTCTGCTGTGTGACGCCCCTGTGGCCCTCTGGGAGATGCAGGCTGAGGCGGGGCCTTGCTGGGCATTCTGGGCGATGCAGTCCTCTGACACGCGACGCCAGAGGGACCTCTGGGAGATGGAGTCTGAGGCAGGCGTTCACGGGACCCTGGAAAATAGAGTCTGAGATGAGCGCCCGTGAGGTGTTCTGGGCAACGCCTTTGAGGCTTGTTGCTTGCTGGTCTCTGGGTGATGGAGTTTGTGGGGCACAGGGAAACAGACTCCGAGGAGGCATCGAGGGGGGCTCTGGGAGATGGGGTCCTCATGGACAGGCTCCTTCCGGTCCGCTGTGAGAGGGAGTCCTCAGAGGCTGGATGCCCATGGGGTTCTGAGAGGTGGAGTCTGAGGCGGTCGCCCGCGGGGCATTGTGGGAGATGCTGTCCTCTGATGCATGACGCTCACGGGGTCTTCTGGAGATGGAGTCCTTTGAGGCTTGTCACTTGCTGGGCTCTGGGAGAAGGAGTCTGAGGCGGTCGCCTGCGCATTGTGGGTGATGGGTCCTCTGAGGTGCGACACCCCCCAGGGGCCTCTGGGAGATGGAGTCCTCTGAGGCTGCTGCTGGCTGGGCTCTGGGAGATGGAATCTGAGGTGGGCGGCAGCACTAGGCCAGGCCGGAGCCACAACCCTGCCTGGGGGTTTTGGTTCATGCCTGGGGCACTTGCAGTTCCATGACGGCGCAGAACCTGCGGTGTCCGAGCCTTGTGAGTGGCCTGGGCGGAGCACATGGCTCAGAAGGTTTCCTGTTCTGCCGTGTGTGAGGCCTGCCCCCTTGGCTGCGTGTGAGATTAACTCGGCTGAAGGTCAGCTAACAGCCGCGGCCCCACGGTCAGGGGCGACCTCTCTAAGGCTTTCCTCCGCTAATCCCCCTCTGCAGTCTTGTTATTTTAATGTTGCAAGTAAGTAAACATGCAGGCGTTGGCTTAACTTGCTGCACCACAATGCCAGTCCCCAAATAACTCTTCATAACATCACTTTGGGGGTTGGACTTCAGCAACGAATTGGGGGAGACCAAAACATTCAGCAAATTGTTTTTCTGAGTTCTGTGAACATCATAGCAATGATCGAACCTGAGTAGGGAGCGATGTGAGCCCTTAGTCTGTGGCCATCTCAGAGAGGAGGCCCTGTGACCTGGGGACCTGCTGCTTGTGATAGAGGGAGAGATGTGATGGGCGTCTGACGTGGGAGAGGCAGTCATGTGCTGCTGTGCCTTTAACTGACCCCTGGGTGGTGTCTGGAGACCTGGGGACTCCTGACATGGGAAGCCTCCTCCTGCTTTTGGTGTTGGGGGTCCAGTGTGGAGCACAGAGAAACAACCTCTGTTCTTCTTGCAAACGTGTGATGAGTGCACCGTGGATGGAGTACCCAGTTCAGTCCCGCATCACTCTGCTGTTGGAGGAGTCCTATTACCGGAAGTCTGAATGAATTTACCTGGTGACTGCTGTCTGGAAATATTTTTCAAAGGAACGTTTTAAACACAGAGATGTAGATGTTGGATTGTACAGCGATGCTTGTTTCACTTCAGGAAAAACACTGAAGCTTTTTCCACAGTGGCTGTGCCATTGTCTCCTGCCAGCAGCAAGGAGACGTCCTGTTGTTCCTCACCCTCCAGCAACTGCTGTTTTGTTCTTGTCTTGTAGTCTAGCAGCTCTAATAAAAATTTTCATTGGTCTGGTGTCCATTTATTTGCCCATTTTTAGTTGAGTTGTTTGTGGTTATTTCTTATTTTTAGGACTCTCTGTGTATTTTGAATAGACATTCTTTGTCAGATGTGTTTTGTTAATATTTTCCCCCAGCTTGTCTTTTTGTTCTATGCACATAATGAGTCACAGGTAGAAAATTTAATTCTGTGAAGTCCATAATAGTATTTTTTTTCTTTCAATAACTCTTTGTGTTGTGTGTTAAAAGTCATTACCAAATGCAAGGGCACTTTCAATTCTTGAATGTTTATAGTTTGCATTTCAAATTTGAATGTATACACTGATTTGAGTGACTTTTTGTATGTGTTATACAGTTTGTGTGTACCTTAATTTCAATTCATATTGTTTCTCAACAGTTACTTGAGCATTTTATTAAAGGTGTAGAATACAGGCTAGCATCGTGGTGTAGCCTGTAAAGCTGTCAGCTAGGACACCAGATCGCTTATGGGTGTAGGTTTGAGTCCTGGGTGCTCCACTTTTGATCCAGCTCTCTGGTAATGGTCTGGTAAAGTAGGAGAAGATAATCCAAATACTTGGGACCCTGCCACCCACATGGGAGACCAGGGTGAATCTCATGGCTCTTGGCTTCATCTTGGCCCAGCCATGGCCATTGCAGCCACTTGGGGAGTGACCCAGTGGATAGAATTTTTTTTCTCTTTCTCTGTCTCCCTCTTTTTTAACTTTGACTTTCAAATACATAAATGAATATTACAAAGGAAAGAAAACACATAGGACAGACATATCCTGGACAGCATGCTGTTAGATATGTAATGTGTAAATATTCTCTTCAATTTTTTTGGGTTGTGAAACAAGAGGTGCACATTCGACCTCCTGTGCCTCAGTT